>NW_019416629.1:165366-266322 GCF_000390285.2 Anoplophora glabripennis | reverse complement strand
ACTAACATTTTCGCCCGTGCGGAACGAATCTGGATTAAGCTCGATTGCCTCCCGTATGGGACTCCAGTGTTATGAAGGATCTTCCGAAATCTCAACTATAGCTGGATTGCCTCCCGTATGGGACTCCAGTACCTTACCTAAAATTATTATTATTATTGTTATTGTTGTTATTATTGTTGTTGTTATTATTATTATTCTAACCTCTTCAGTTTTACTTGGAAGTGTGTATGTCTAATTTGAGTGAGATGACATTTAGTGAGAAATTAAATAAGTCCAGTTTTAATTATCATTAGCAAAGGTTCTTAATGTATGCCTTTGGTTAGCGGTTGTTTTGTATTTATATTTGGGTGGTAAGAGCAACGATCGTAGGTTTCTCTGCCATGCTCTTTCCCCACAGAAGCTCTAGGTGAGCCCGGCACTCTCCTTTTATGTTAAATGGTTGTTAATGTTTTTGTTGTTCTTTATATTTGTCACATGTTTAATTTGAAGACTGTTGTATGTAAATTATAAAGTTAGGTGTATTTACTCTGCTTTTGTTTTATAAAATTAAACCATACATCCCCTCTACAAAGTTAGTAGTCAGTGCCTTCTGCTCAATTAAAAAAATAGATACACACAACGTAGGTATTCCTTATGACGATCACACATTTTTGGCCACAACTACTTTTGTATTCTTTTTTTATCGAACCTGAGGTTGTTATACTACAATATATACATGTTTAAATAATAAGAAATCCTATGTCACCGTAATATTGTTGATAAAAGTACTGTAATGCTCACAATTTAATAAATACTAAGGTTATCTACCTTATATAGTTTATGTAAAAATAAACACATTTTCTATTTGTCACCTTAAGGAACCATGCCAAAAGAAGCTGATAATTTGATACAGGCAAAAAAAGATAAAAGCTAAATTCATAAACGCGTATATTTTATCTATGTTACTTTGAATATAAATTTTATAATGAAGTCGTTAGTATTTAAATTTTATATTTTTATAGTATGTCCATAAACTTGAAACATGCAGATAAGAATTACGGATACAATTCATCCAAATAATCTAAAATCAACAGATCGGTTCAATAGAATGATATAAAAAAAATATAAAAACAGTGGAGTATCTAACGATTGTGTACTTTTTTAATATATAAATTTAATACATTATCAGATTTATATTTACATACAATATTGTACAGTTATGTAATTTCTAAAATTAATTTTCTTCCTGTCTAATATCCACCACTGAGCGGCGAGGAAAACACTGAAATCACACCATATCCAATCAAAATACTCATATCTTGTTTTTATTATAAGCCCTTATGGTGCAATAGCAATTTATATAATTACTTGATCTGATATAATTTTTTCAGTTTCTTAAATGATGACCAACAAAAAAGTATATTCATTTAAGAGGTACTCAGCAAGTACCACAATGAGCTGACACTGAAACTAAAAATGTAAGTGATTTTGTGATACCACTCGTTTTTCATCACATTTTGCAACTCGTTTGTTTTTTTATCATTTTGCGCCAGATAAATCATGTTGCCAGAACATTCAACTTAATATTTTAAACATATTACGGAATTCGGAAATTACGATGCAACAGGTAAGGAAAAATTCAAAATTTTCTGAAAAAATTGTTGAAACCATTTGAAACAAAATACGCAAATATCTCTTAAGATGTTTGACCTAAGCTAATGAATCTTGTCACACTTAATTACTTAATTAAATAAAGGTAAAACATTCACCGAATTTGTATAAAATTATATCAGCCAGTGAACTGTTAAACATTGCCACTAAGAGCCTCAGAATTTCAGAAGCACTGAGTATTTTGGGAATTTTGTAGATATATTTGATTGCTAATAGATCTTTTTTGTAGTGACGTCACATACGCTAAATAATAGGCAACCCCATAGTTCACATTGTCATAAAGAATTTCTCAATATTTTTACTGGATCGATTTTCGACCTTATGTACTTTGGACGTAGTGCCAGAAAAATGTCTTCTTTGGCATGGCCATAAACATCGTGATATTCTGGCAATATTAGAAATATTTAAGAAGTGACAAACTAAAAGAATTATCGAATTTACATATTTTAAGGTGGCCCCTAAGGCCGTTTTTGGCCTAATTTATTTTTGGCTGAAAAAATCTGAAAAAATTTTTTAGTACCTACTAGCAATACTGAATCGTTTCCACCCTAAACGGACCAACCCCCTCACCCTCATTTCCCCCTCCACTGAGACGACACACATTTACATTGAATAAAACGAAAAAGAAGAAATCAATAATTATACATAGGTACATGTTTGTGCATATTTGATTAGCCACTTTGAATTTCGTGATTCTGAATTCATAATTGTAGTCAGTGATCCAAGAAAGTTTCTATAAACAAATATTTGAGGATTATGAAGATCTTTTTAATTTTTTTGTCCGCCATATGGAATACGTAATTTTAAATTTCGTAATTCTGCCTTCAGATTCGCAAGAGAATAATATTGACATATATAGTAATAGGCAACGAATTCTAGTGGTTACAATTCGTTGGTAATAGGCATGATGACAGTAACCAAGAATCACTAAAATTATATAATTTATCTAATGAAATATGAATCGTGGATTATAAAAAACGTATTTATTTTATATTAAGAGGCAGATTGATAATATTTTTTGATAAAATAAAACTACAAAATACATCAAACCGCCATGATAGGCTGAACACCAATCGGAGCGAATTACGTCACATCTATGTAAATGTCATTTTGTGTCATTTGTACTTCGACAATATCCGCAGTATTTATCTTCGTTTAAATATGTTGGGTTTCCCAACTATCAGTTGCTTAGTTTTGTGTTACCAAAACCATAATTAGGAAACGTTAGGTACTTGAAAAGTTTCTAAAAAAATGAAAGAAAATAAAGCTCAACAACTGCGAGTTAATAAAATATCAAAAAGACTGTTTGTGATCAAAAGTATATCCATGTATAAATTGATGCTAAAATACGAAGAACAGTCCTGCGACACATTTTTGAAAAAACTTTTATTGATTGATGAAAATGACATGAACGTTGAAGAAGAGACGAGACCAACATCAAAACTTTGGCATAAGTTAAGATATGGCAGAGTGACGGCCTCACGAACATTTGAATTTAGTCGGTGCAAAACCAATGATGCAATTCTGATCACGTTAATAATGGGAGGAACAATCTCAGATACATCGGCCATGAAACGCGATATATTGTTGGAGGATGAAGTGAGGAAAACTGTAAGTACCAGTTTGGGGAAATAATTTAAAAAATGTGGTATAATGCTTTGCAAAAACTATCCCACGATAGCAGAATCTGTGAAGACAGTATTATTGAAATTAAATGTACCACGAATATGAAGACTTAAAAATTATGTGGAAAAAGGAAAACCAACCCAGAAGTTTTATGTGCAGATGGCAGCTACAATAGTGGTCGTAGGTAAATGTATTTAACAGGGCTTCAAAAGGGCTATTTTGATGTAGCTAATTGCAACTACAGTACAAATAAAAAAGTAGAAATCATTATTGTTACATTTGATGACAACTATGTATCAGATTTTCTTAATATTTTAGTCTCTTTGTGAAAAGATAATATGTATTCATTATTATACCAAAGAAGGTAGGGTAAATAAATTGCATACCTATTCTATTATGGTAACTGTATTTTTATTTAACTAATAAATTGTGACACTATCAAGTGGTTCGACCTGTATTATTTATAATGTACTCATAAATAAGGTGCATAAGAGGCTAAATATGTTATGTTTTTTTGTGTGAGCTATTGATATTTCTCTAAATTTAGTTTCATCATTATCATAATAAAATTTCAATGCACAATTCGAATGCTAACAATATTTCCCAGCATATAGCGATAAGTTTTTGTAAGTATAAAAAGAATCTCGCAAAATAAAGACACAGGCGATCGCAGTGAGAAGTTGGCCGTTAATGTGAAACCTTATAAGATCTAAGGTAATAACAATTAACAATAATACATTATATTTAATAGATATTCACATCTAATTTTGATTTGAGTAATATGTTTATAACATTTTCATCTAGATCAAATAAAGCAAAACTGTATATATTGTAGGTTTTTAATTATACCGAGAAAAGAAACAAAAACAAATTACTATCACTGCTTTTGCTTTGGCGAAGATTTAGTAGCCAGACACCACCAGCCACACTAAAGATGTTGATCATATTTGCCTCTGTAATGCAGAACCTAAAGAGTAAATGGAACTAATTCTGAAGCCACACCAGAAAACAGCCATTTTTCATATAAATGTACTACTGACGATGTCCTTGTAAGGTACCAATTCCCTGTGAATGAGTGAGTACATTTTCCTCTTTTATCTCTTGGGTTTCACCCAGATTATACTGAGCAACATCACTGTCTTCTCCAGCAAAGGATCACCTAGAATTTAAATCTTATAAGCCTTAAGAGCACGTGAAGAACGTTAATAAATTTACCTTCGTTTTTAGAATATTCTTGTCATTTTAGTCTGTAAGTTTGTCAATTTTTTTTTGCAAGTTTGCTCGTCCATATGTTAATACTTACCTGTAGTGGTACGTAAACCTTAAAATAGCAACTTTAACTATATATTTTTATATTTATACATATTTACATTTATAAACTATTTATACTACTATTATAAGCTATTTATGAAAATAACAAAATCAAAATTTATACTTAACGAAAAGGGCGGCCCTTTCAATTAATTTAATTTTCTAAACTTTTATATGTACTAGTTAATAAAACAAATTTCTATTGTATTATATAATCCCAACTAATTTTTACATTAAAATTATATTTAGAACTATTATAATTATTTTGCTTATCTTGCTCCCCTTCCTCGTCGATTCATTCGACTGGCGCCCATGGTTTACTAATTATAACACCTTAAATAATATAAATAGAGCAACAAAATATCCAACCCACGACCATTAATAACTAATAATAACCAATAATAAATAAAAAATAAATAAATAAAATTAACCTCAAACAACTGGGGAGGGCACAAAATCTTCGAACATAAAATATTAGCACCTTTATGTTTACTGTTGACAAACATAGATGTGACGTCGCGTAGACGCCATGACACCGGCGACCATTTTTGGATGAGTTTAGACTTAAAATTAAAATGTCAATATTTTTCTACTAAACCTTTTATTTTCTACAGAAGTAAGATATCTTTTGGAAATAGTAAATACCTCCGAACATCATAGAACAGTTTTTTAAAATCTGTCATCATACCTAATAAATTAAAATTATATCAATGATGCTGAGTATGCGTATTAAAGATAAATTCATGTAAGGGAAGTGGCCTCGCAACAGGATATAATTTAAGAAAAGTATAGTTATGGTTAAGAGTTCGTCTATAATAAACCTCTTGAAGAAAAAAACCTCGGTAAGCACACTGACACAGCACAACACCAAGAATAAAAATAAAATTACTTGGTAGAACCATTGTATAAGATTTACTTATACAATGGTAGAACTAGAAAATGCCACTAATGATGACGGGAGATAACAATATTAACAAGATCTCACCTGCGTCTGAGGCTATTGTTTCCGAGCACGCGTATTAGGAATAACACGGCTAATATTAAATCTTTACTTTATTTAAATTTAGGAATATTCTTTTATATCGTTTTTTGTTAAGTTTTAAGCACATTAGTGTATATATTTTACAAAACACGTGTTGGTTGTTCTTAAATAGATACTTCTAAATCCTTGTAAAAATAAATTAATTTCCATCACGCGCTAGGGCTGTCAGGTGTCCCGATTTAGGCGGGATTGCCCCGATTTTATTTGATTTGTCCCGCCTCGCTCTTAATCGGGACGCAAAAATCTCGACTGTCAGTTATGTCGCATAAAGGCGTATTTATACAGAGCGGACTGTTGGAATTTGCACTGGCAAGAGGAGAATTGCTAGTTTATTTAATTTTTAATTCCCGCGCCACATGGAGACAATTTGCGCCACCACTTACCGAAGCAGATGCAGTTTTGGAAACTATGATTAATTATTTAAATAAGTGTTTTAACATTGATGACACTAGATTAAAATCATTAGAAATCATGAGTCTGGAAAATGATTTTAATTTTGACAAAATTGTAGAAGTTGCCGAGAATTTTGAAATTGCAATAAATCAGGATTTGTTGTTTGAGGAATATTTAAAATTAAAATCTTTTTTGGCTGAACCCGATACCACTATTCAAAAATAATTTAATTTAAATCATTTTGTTATGACCAAAAGTGGGTGTATTTCTTTACAAATAATATATGCCCAAACCTGGGAAAGATTTGCAATTTTGTTTTCTCCTTGCCTCATTCTAACGCGTCTTTAGAACGCGTATTTAGCTTTATGAATAAAGTGTGGAGAAAGGAGAGAAACTCCCTGTTAAGGTGACCATATCCCTGACCGAGAAATAGTGAAATTTATGGCGTTCTTAGGTACCTACTGAAATCTTGAAAAGTAAAACGTGTAGAACAAAACTAAGCACAAAAATAAAATCCTTGATGTTCTTTAAATTTACTCAAATAAAATAATAACTAAAAAAAGCGTTCGTAAAACATGCGTTTGCTGTTATCCTGACCCCACATTTTAAGAATTATGTTTACGTACTTATAAATAAAAGTGAACAATTTTATATGTAGGACTAGCAAGTAAATGTTATAAGAATATTTACATGTGGAGTTATATATAAAAAAGTTGGTATTTTCGTAGATTTCAGTACCCAAAACCTTGATGGTTTGATCGTTCTTTGCACCTGTTTATTCGTTGTACTGCGGCACTGCGGAGTCTTCGAAAATACTCCGGTGGCATGACATAACATTCCTATTATTTGATAGCTTTAGATTATTCAGTTATTAAATGTTTGAAATTATTTGTCTTCGCGGAAAACACTATTTAAAGAATATGGCGCCCTTAATGAAAACCGTAGAAGCCGAACTAATGGTTAAGTTTAATTTTAAAATGACTTGCAATGAATTTTTCAATTATCAGAAAACCGAGACAGGAAAAAAAATTTTGCAACTGGCAAAATCTAATGAAAAATATTTGCAATAATTTGTTAAGTATGGACAATGTTAAACAATAAAGCAATATACTTTGTACATTAAGCTTTTAATTTAACTTCCCTTCGTGCTGACTCGAATATCCCGCTTTTTAGTGTTGGAAACCTGACAGCCCTATCACGCGCGCTCGCTATGGGACCGTTATGTGCACGGAAAGTGCCAGATAGTACAACGGCGACATAACCCCGTACGCTATAGGTTCCATAACGACTCGCACTTGTGATAGAAAATAGTATGTGCAAGTGCAATGCAACTCGTTCGGAAAAGTTGCCATAGCGCCACTTGAGCACTTTCAACTGCGCCCGCGTGACGCTATTGGCAACTTTTCCTCACTCGTTGCACAATGTACTATTGAAGTTGTTCATTTTTATAGTATCTGTGTAAATACTACACAAGGACCAGGTTCGGTCTGTATTGCGGGTTGCCTACATATGTGATGTCACACTAAAGGTAAATGTCCATTTATTCGTATCGGACGGACGCATCTAACAGTCGAATCGAACAAAAATAATTACATTATTTTAAATGGAGCAAAGTATATATGTTCGCATTTGTCTATGCGATTCGTACTATAGATGGGCCTACGATATTAAGCTCACAAAATTTTTGATAGGTCATCTGGAAGTATTGAAAAAGTTTTGCATTATCCTGCATTAAATCTTCAAATAGAGTATGAAATTCTCCATAAATTTTCTTCTTCATATTGATATTGTGAACTCAAAATCTTCGTTTTCTTCTTTTCTTCTCCTAATTTTCTTCTTCCTCAAAAACGCTTGCAATGGCGACTATCTCTTCATCTGAACTGTTAATTTTGACAACAGAAATAACACTGATTTCGCGAATACGTTAGGCAAATCCGAATGTAATGTGCGCTTATAAAAGAGTCTATCGTTTTTCTAAGAAAAAAGTTCTCTTCCATTTTAATCGACATCATTTTAATGTTATTTTTTGTTTACGAGGTTACATCCACTGTAATTGTAAAACTATTCCTCTCACAGACTCAATACCACAAGACCAAAAAATCATTGCGGTCTTGAGCTTACATTAAATTATTCAAATAAATGTATGTAATGTCGTTTTGTCTTGTTTCAGAGCCAACATGGCGCTTTTTTCGCTCGCCGTAGCACTTTCGGCACAACAGCAAACCAGCTTAATAAATCTTTCCTTAAGTTTACCTACCGTAAGCAGCACCCAAAACGATGAGTTCTGTGCTGCTTTGGAAGGAAGAGCCGGCGTCGCCTCTCAGCTATGATGAGGTCACGCTGCTCGACACCACGTTCTATCAAACAACACCCGAGGATCCTTACGACATAAAATTCGAATCGGATTTGACACCATGCGAATCAAAGGCAGAAGTTGCTTCTCAGATTCTCGAGAACCTGGAAAATCTGATGGATCTAGATGATCTCATCAAAGAAGGTAGGTAATCTTGTAACACATTATTTTTTGTACCTAAATTCATACAGCTACATAGTTCAATTAAATGGGCCTTTACATCGCAGTTTTGGTCAACTTACCTGAATTTTTTATATAAGTTAGTTTGAGGCATATAATAACAATAGTGACAGTAATTTTTTTTCAATCCCCTGCCAGGGGTAAAAAAAGATAAAATAAGGGGGTTTTTCAAGATAACTAAATAGGGGTAAGAGATAGAAAAAAGCTTCTAAAGGTTGTAGAGCATAAAATTCTGCATAAAAATGGTTTATAGGTTATTCGCATATAAAACCTAAACTAACAAAGCAATCTGAATGCTATAAAGAGACAATTTGTAGAGAATCGAAATACGAATAGAACGAGATAATTAGAAACGAAGAAAACCCGGAAAATCAGAAAATTTAGTTTTTTAAAAAATTCATTACTCCGCCATTTTTTAAGTTGTAGAGCTCACCCTGTGCACAAAAGTAGCGAATTATATGTACTTTGATGGTCTATGGTGTGCACAAAGCAGGCGCTGTAGGACCATTAGTTTTGGCACAAGTGCAAATTGAATCTTTTGCTGCACTATTTTGCAAAATTTCTGGATGCGTTGGAAGTGGTCCGATTTTAATTTTTCAGTGAGATTTTAAAAGTAGAAGTTTAATACTACAAAACGTATATTCTAATTTTCCGATAAAATGATGCGAAATAGGTGAAAAATTCCTTCAAACATGCTCAAAAACGGCCAAGCGCGCGTACGCAATCGAGGGAAGGTCGGGAGATGAGGGCAGTGGATAAATAGGTATACAATTTTGAATATTGTTAGTATAGTTTAATATTATTGTAAGTGGTAATACATAATAAATACCAATACAAGGAATCGCAATGCTGTGAAACCTGTGGACATTCCTTGATTTGTCCCTGCATTTTTTGACATTTATGCGAAATCTTGACATCAACGTGAATTTGAAAGTTTTACAAAATGTATTTTTCTGTTCCAAAGAATACATATTTAGGTGTCCTTGTATACCGTTAAGGAAATTTTATTTAATTTTGTAAGTTTATGAACGAATTTACAATAAAAAGTTGTTTTTCTCGGAAATGTTTTTCATAATATTCAAACGAAAGATTTTGCAATAATATTTACCTATTGGCAGATGTAGATGCTTCTGCTATATCGGAGTCTTTTGTAGACTCCATAATACTAGTATTATTTATTATGTATCACCAGTAATATTAAACTATAATATAACTAACAATATTCAAAATTTTATACCTATTATGTATCCACTGCCCCTCATCTCCCGATCTTCACCATTCCTATTACTCGACCGCGTACGTGCGCTAGACCGTTTTTGAGCATGTTTGGAGGAATTTTTTACCTATTTCGCATCGTTTATCGGAAAATTAGAATATACGTTTTGCAGTATTATACTTCTACTTTTAAAATCCTGCTGAAAAATTAAAATCGCATCACCTCCAACGCATCCAGAAATTCAAATTGCAATTGTGCGAAAAATAATAGTCCGACAGCGCCTGCTTTGTGCACACTTAAAGTACTATTCACTATTTTTGTACACAGGGCCAGCTCTATAACTTAAAAAATGAATGAGTAATGAATTTAAAAAAAAACGTTAAATTTTCCGATTTTTCCGGGTTTTCTTCGTTTCTAATTATCCGATCGGATCGATCGACCTCTCGTTTTATTCATATTTCGATTCTCTACAAATTGTCTCTATAGTATTCAGATTGCTTCTTTAGTTTAGGTTTTATAAGCAAAAAACTAAAAAAATGCTTAGGAAACATATAAGCATATATCTATAGTCTGTCTTCTATGTATATGATGGCACAGTCGGTTTGCTACTAGTATTTTTGTCGTAAACAAAACCTCTATTGATTGGTCTAAATTAATACATCATATAACGTCCTGCATTCAATATCATAAATAAATTAAAATATTTATTAGGTTTTGTTATTCATTAAAGTAATTCCATCATTTTGTCCAGTAGATGAAAAACGACTTAATGCTTAAAAAAGTTGATAATTTATAATATTGTCCAAGTATGCAGGTATATCACGAAATTTCGAATTTGTGAAAGCGGAATTTTATTTTGTCAGGAAATGTCTGCACGGCCTAAAATTGACAAAATCAGTGTTTATCTACACGTTTTCTTTAAAATATTTCTGCAACCAACTTACTCAGGCGTGTATATTGGGTTGCATATCACAAAAAATAATGACGATTATTAAATATTTATTAATATATTAATAGAATAAATACCTGGTAGTAAAATTAAATCTTCAGTTTGTTTATAAAATAGACACATTATATTTGGCAATATAATATCCAGTAGCGTAACGATAGTGGGAAATTAAATGGAAATTAAAGTTTTAATGAAATTATATGGTCATATTTGTTTTTTATATTTTGGCACCTAAGTACCTACCTTATGTTTTTAGTCATACGATATAAGAACATACATACGTTTTTCCTTTGCCATTTTATGTCTTATATGATTTAATTTTTAGAATAATTTGTTTATTTTAAACTGATCTAAGTATCTTTCCGCAAAAGTATTACATTTAAAAAAAGGAACTAGATTCAAGAACTGTTTAGAAGCTTACGAGTAGATACATAGGTTTGTAGCTCTGCATTTTTAATACATCCTATAACTCTTGTGATGAAACGTCATTATTGAATATACAGGGTGATTCAGGTTTAATCTGGATAACTTTAGGAATCGATAGAACAGGTTAAAATAATGTTCATTCATAATATAAACTTCGCATCGTTTCGGAGATAGAGGGCGTTGAAATAGATTTTTTTTCCCGCTTTTCCCTCATAACTTTTGAACCACTCATTCGATTTAGGTGAAATTCGGAACAAAAACACTCCTTATGATCTTACACAAGCTTCTTAAGTTTGAACCACCTACCCCTATCAGAAATGTATTTTGTGTGCTACTCCCCTCCTACATCATTTCAAAACTTCAAAAAAATTAGTTAATTTCAATAAAACAGCTGTACACCACTTTTGTCTCATTAATTTTGAAACTTTTTCATCTTTTGTTTTTTTTTTTCGATATTTGGCCTTGTTTCTGAGATATTCAATGTACCCTGACAGTGCAGCGCCCCAGCCGGGTAAATTTCATGTAACATTATAGCAACCCATGAAAAACAAAACTCACAATGGTTTGTATAAACTGACATTTGTGAAAATCATCGTTAAAAGTATTAATTTTAAAAGTATTTTTAGTGCTAAGAAAAGGGAAAACAATTCCTACTTCAACTCCCTCTACCTCCGAAATTTAGGAAATAAGTTTATATCATGAATGAACATTATTTTAACCTGTTCTATCAATTCCTCAAATTATCCAGATTAAACCTGAATCATCCTGTATATATCCCGTACTACTTAAAAAAATATATTGCAATGTACATGTTAAGTAAAGCGGCTTCCTACAACGCGAGATTCGACCAGCAAATCGTCAAGACGGTGCAGAATAGTGAAAGCTTGTTCTCTCGGGAAGTCATGCAAGCACGGAAAAATCTATTTCCGGACGTGTAATACTAATGAACGATATTTTTTATTATACTTTGAAAACGGAAACATAAAGACAAAATATAACAAAAAGAGACATATGAAAGAAACTTGGAACATTTTTATTTTCATAACAGTTATAGGAATAAAAAACACGTAGAGCTGCATATTTACGATAAAGTGTAGGGCTCAAATGTACATCCTTCATTGGTAATGGTGAAACTTCTTCATGTAAGAGTTATAGGTATATGTTAAAATATCAGATAGCATACAGACTTTCTTAAATTTTGTTTACTTTGCTGTATCGTAACGCTATATATTCGGTATTTTTATTCAGCGCATGGAATCAAATTGGAAAAATTTTTTCTGTGCGCTAGCCCGAAAACGCCCATATACAGGGTGTTTCAGAAAGACCTCTCACCTCAGGGGGTGATAGTATAACAAAAAAATAACAATTTTTTGTCTTATGAACTATATGTCTATCTCCTCGTTTTCGAGATACAGCGACAAAATAAAAAATTTTAAATAGAATTTTTACGAAAACCAAACGGTGCGAAATATTTTTATGAAATTTGGTATTCCGGGGTTTTTAAGGACGCCAAATACGCTGTTCTAATTATTTTTTGTATATTTCATAGAGAGCGCTAGTCAGCGTTGCCAGATTTTTTTTCGGGCAAAGCGGGATTTTGAAACTTTTTAAATAAAAAAGCGGGATTCTTTCGTCCAAAAACGGGACATACTACGGGTTTGTATAATCGATGTCTAAAAAAAAAGGAAATATCTATTTAATAACAGACGACCTGGAGAAAATAATTGATGCCTAAACAAAAAACAAAACAAGAGCGGGATAAGCGGGACTGAGCGTGTCCCGCGAGGGACATTTAATTTTGGGTTAAAAATCGAGACGTCCCGCCAAAATCAGCGTCTGGCAACGCTTGGCGCTAGTTAAAGTTCTAATTTTTTTAAGGTTCGGTTTTTACCATTCGGGTTCCAATTTCTAATGTACAATTTTATTTTCTAAAAATAATGTACTCTTGTTAGAACTTCCTAATGTGGACGGTTTTCATGTTTTTAATTGAACTCTTATAATATTACGGTGTAGAAAATAAGTGACTTTTTTCAAAGTAGGCTTATGTCAAAACTTATTGATGGATGTCTCTAATATTTTAAACTCTAATTAACTTAAATTTTAGTGATTGTTAGTGACTGTAGTTAGTAATAACTAATTATACTGTAATACTGTAGGAAATCAATTGAAAGCCTTCTTTCTCGAAAACCGTCTACATTAGCAAGTTCTAACAAGAATACATTATTTTTGGAAAATAATTGTATATTAGAGATTGGAGCCCGAATGCTAAAAAAACTAACCTTAAAAAAATTAGAACTGAAAATGTAATAGAAATGTAGCATAACTAGCGCCCTCTATGAAATATCCAAAAAATAATTATACCAGCGTATTTGGCATCCTTAAAACCTCGAAATACCAAATTTCATAACAATATTTCGCGCCGTTTGGAAATTTTCGTAAAAATCCTATTTAAAAAATTTTATTTTGTCGCTCTATATCTCGAAAACAAGAGGAGATAGACATATAGTTCATAAGACGTCGTACTATCATCCCCTGAATTTACGGGAGGTCTTTCTGAAACACCCTGTATAAAAAGTATATTTCTTTAACACCATAAAAATATATACACCTCAGTTTCTATCTATCTTGTTCTTTCCCTTTTTATGTAATGTACAAAAAAATATATGTTTATTGAACTTATTGTTTTATGAAAAATGAAAGGGTTTTATAATATAAATTTTTTTTATTCAAGACAAACTTTTCTTGTTTCACTTATGGTAGGTGTGCCAGGTAGGTGTGTGTCAAGTAGATATAGAAATAGATTAATTAATTATTATTGTCTTTAAAATAGAGAACATGTATCACTGAACTTATTGCAAATATGGAACAATTTAAATAGGCAAGGTCGACAGAAATAACCACGAATGAAAATAATTTGCGGTCACATCTTATGTAGAACAAATGGATATTGAGAAAGTCCTGATTCACCCTGAACGTTCGATGTTGATTGCCATAACCATGTGGTTTAGATTACTCAGTTTATTACTCTGAAAGTGAAATTTTTGCGTTATTTGACTATAAAAAATATGTCAATGCATTTTAACTGTGCCTGCCCATACATTTCATATAAATGTAACTACTGTATTAGAAACAACTATGCAAATATGTTTTCTATATAAGCAATAGTCATTGGTAAGTTATGCTTAATTACGTAAATGAATATTCGCCATTGTCTTTGTTTACACACATATCAGCTACCGAATACATTAAAAAAAACACGGAAAGTTTTTTCTTTTGTACATGTAGTTCTCCTTTATTTGGAACCGTCCAGCATTTCTGTCACATACTGTACATTGTTTTGTGTTTCTCAGTATCGAGGATGTCCATTTTTTTTATTTATTGTTGCGTTCATGGAAATTTAAATGTTTTATCAATTCCTTATCCAAACATTGACCTTTTGACTTGTTTTAACAAAATAAATATAAGTAGTTTATTCAGAAATATATTTTTTTATTATTGGATTGATTAGGAGTCTAGAGATAAATAAGGGACCGTAAAACACTTGTATATGTTATAACAAACACTGAAATGACCTTAAGCAGATAAAGGAAGTAACCTATCAATTTTATTAACATGTAATGGCTGATGTTAATAATAATTAATGGAAAATTGGAACAATTTTCTCTAGAGTTCAATTAAGTAAATAATATTTTTCTCCAACCGTCACAAAACTGACATATTGTGACTGTCAGAAGTCTCTAAGGTTGGAGAACAAATGGTATATTAGCAACAAAAGTTTTCACTTTTAATCCTAAGAGCTAAAGTTCACATTTTTAATCCTTAGATTAAAAGTGTTGATCAAGTTTTAATTTATAAAAGTTTATTCAACAACATTTACAATAATTTTTGTTTATCCACATTGATATTAAATACACAGTTTGAACAAACATTAAAATTAAATAAACTACTGAAACTTTCCACTATCGTCATTCTTGGGGCAATTCTCAAAGCAGTCCAACATGTTTTCATTAATAGTAATATTATTTTCAGATGTTTTGAAATCAGAAATGATGTGCTTGATTTATCATTACCACTATCAACTTTCAGTATTCTTTTCGCAATATTTTCCTTATTCAAAAGTGAGTCTTCAATGTAGCCTCCCGCCACAGTGCTCAATCTCCATCCTCCGTGTCTTTTAAGCATAGAAAATATAGTACTAACGTAGAATGAAATCTAACATTTGAATAATGAAACTGTCATGGCGGCGTCACATGTTAGTTAGCTTCCAAAATAAAAGATGGCGTAGAGAATGCTAACCCTGTCATTTTGGGTTGGTTGGTAATGCAGTTTGGACTTTGCACGTATTTGAAGTTTGGCTTTCGTTATCTTTGGCACAGAATATAATTCTGTCTTTGGTTTCTTAGGTTATCCTCTGAAAATTGTAAATTATAGTATTGCAAGAATTGTGTTTATAATTATTTAGTGCTTAAGAGTTTTCTATTTGTTATTATATTATACTGGGAATACGATGTGTAAGTTTTAAGTTATATAGTTTTATTAAAAACCAAACCTATATCTTTACCAACATTATGTGGAACACTCATACTCATGTTACCTGTATTAATCGATTAGAAACAGTCCACATAAAATGTGCATGTTTGAAATTACATATTATTTAAGTTAAATATAGATAAAAATAATTATGTGTATGATGATAAACTCCAACTAATATTTTATAAAACCTTTGATACTTAGATGCTTACAAAATTTTTAATGGTGGTGAATTGGTTTCTTTATTCAGTTTGAGACATAGAAAATATACTGTTAATATTAAGGTTTGAAAGTTCCAAACTATATGAACTATTGAATTTAACCCAATATTGTACAAATATTCGGTTAGGTGTATACCTATCTCCGTGAGATTATTATAACAGTTCATGCATAATTTTTATATTTTTACAGCTTACTTACCAACTTATCAAGTTTATGAAGCAAATGAATTAAATCGTTGTCGTTTTTACCTACAATTAAATACATAACAAGAAATTGTTTTAATAGTACATGCATAACAACATTCTGTATAAATCAATTAGGATTTCTTGTAGATACAAAATAAACTTAAAATTATTAAAAAATGTTTTATTTCCTTATCGAAACCATTTACTAAGTATATCTTGGCAAATGTCAAAATTTGAAAAATACTATTATATAATAAAATAATAAATAAGAAATTGTCTGTATTTATTTGTGGCATTATAAATGTTATAATTTGGATATTTTGCTATAGTTTGAAGAAAAAAAAACTGGAAAAATAAACCCTTGTACCGATAGCGACAGTCAAGTGTCAATACTGAAAACTTTTGCCTAATAGTGAGATGCCAGAGACATACATCTACATGTATATACATGTATAAGTCTGGTTACGCACTGGAAAAACAAATACACATCACAATAACACTATGACGTTTCTGAAACCTCTAGTTTCGTTATCAAAGCAGAAGTGAATTAGAAAAATACTGAATATTAGTTTTTCGCTACTTTTTCTGTTTAACTAAATAATCTGTTCTCAAAAGTATTGACACGACTATTCCTATTTGTATAAGGGTTTACTTTTAAAATAATATAATATAGAGGATATAAGTGAGAAGTCGTTTCCATACGATAGATGGCGCTGTAATCAGTTCACAAAGTATAAAGTGTTGCCTACTCATTAGGAGCTAAGTAGTAGTAAGCTTCCAAAACGTTACGTGGCGCTGTTTCGCGGTTTAGTGACAATATTAGGGACATTTCATTCTACGTTAGTACTATATTTTCTATGCTTTTAAGACAAGTGGGGTCGCCACCGCCGTCAACTAAAGGGGTAGCAGACGTTCGTCGTAATGCGTGTCAACTGTACCCTTTCCCGTTGTCCAGCTTCAAAAATTTTGCCATTTCTTGGGTGGCAAAAATAACCTGTATCTCCGCCAATGGAGTATCTAAATTTTAGAAAAAGGCCTCAGATTTTGAACAATGTTTACATAAATACATGTACCCAATTTCAAATTATTTCGCTTATTGTTCTTTTCATATATATTGTAGAAATACAAAACTCTTTTATATTGCCGATAACGACAAAAACGGGGTCGTAAATACTTGTCTGCCTAGCAGAACAGGGTCGTATTTAGGCAAAGTTTACAGAATATAATATATAAGTCTCCCTTCAAACAGTTCACAACAGACACGACTACACAATGGCTATAAATTGAAAACAATTGCAGTGAATTATAAAAGTTATCCAATAAAAAACTTGTAATAACACAAAAATCACTACTCATAACACTTCTCTAAGAAATAAGAATGACAGCATTGCAGCACCAACTCCTGCCCTGTACCGCGCAAACTGAACTATCAGAAATTTAAAGCAATAAGTTCACCGTATCTAATTGTTGGTTGTCTCTGTCTTACATTAGGAATTTGAGAACAACGTACGTCTTAGAGAGATGTCCAGAAAATTTTGTTGCCAGCCTAGCTGTGTTGCCAAATGTTTCGGCGAGTTAGTATTGTACTAAAAATGAACAACATAAATATCAAGAATGAAGTGAATAATGCAATTATTCTTTAAATAAATGTATGCAAATTCAGCCTATTCTTATATTTTCAGAACATAACTTATATTTTAAACGTAAATATCTGAATAAATTAATTTCATTCAAATTATCAATTATTCATTTAGGGAATATTTTTACATATCGGCAACACAGGGCTCACGTCCGGCGATTCAAGATCCAGCCCACTTAGGATAAAGCGGAGCAACCTTTAAATTGAATACCTGACAAGATATGTAATTATTGATTAATATCACTTTATTTGTCATTAATTTTGTATTCAATTTATCTAGATGAGTGTACCTGATAAGAGCATTATGATTTGTGAAATAAATTAGCTGTTATAACATTTATTTTCTACGGACATTTAAAAATTGTCTATTCTCCCCCTATCACACTTACCGGCAGGCTTTGACATTTTTTTGTCTACTATATGTATGAAAAGAACTATACCTACTAATTTTTAAGTTAAAAAAAAATAAAAATATTTTTTGAAATTTAATGCCCTGTTTCTTTTTAACGAAGCGTCCTAGATAAAAACTTTATAGAAAAGACTCCTTAATATTCACCAAAGAATACGTGGTTTCATTTTTGGTAACCATTTGTGAATCACCCTGTATGTATAAGTATGACAAAAAGTGTAATTTTTATCTAGAGCAATAGTCAACCACGGTTTTTATTTAAAAAAAAGAAAATAATTGTTCCTTAATCAGAAAATCGTTACGGCTTTTTAAAAAATTCTACGCAAAAAATCTGTGAAATCAACTTTTCGAAGAAAAGTCCAACTACAAACCGCAATAAAGGCATTCAAAATATCAAAATTTTGATTTATCTCAGACACATTATTCAGCACTAACATTTATTGGATTGGTTCTTCATTTTACACACGTATCCATAAAAAAAATTAGAGGCTAAACGATTGTACGCCGGCGATTTTTGTGATCTAGATTTTCTCTTGACCAACATATGATGCAACGGTACGCCTTATTTCTTCAGACCATTTTGACTTGTCAAATTAAAAGGTTAGATGTATAGTAAATGGTTTGGCAAGTCCTTGGACAAGGCCACTTCCTATGTAAATTTGTCACTTGTGCGAAAACTGTTGATATATTTGAAAGATACCTGCACGTGACATAAATGAAGTGATACTCGATAATAATTATACGTTTTGGAAATTGACAATATTAGTGAAAGGTTTGTATATGTTAGGTAAATTTTGCGTAGGTATTATGTAAAAGTTCTACATGCAATAGAATACGACGTTACAGAATTTTGGATTATTATCTCATTTATGAAACGTGGATTTAATGTTTTGATGTATCTTAATAATCGTTTGAACAATTTACAAAAAAGATCAGTTTATGCACGATTTGACGTGTGGAAATTGAAAATAAAAGAAAACAAGTCTTAAAAGAAATAATTGAAGTTGAAAAGATCGTTGGAATATTCAGAATAACTTCTAATACTAATGAGGAGCGTTACTGCAAAATACCGTTTATAAACTTTACGGGAAGCAGTATTATTCGATTAGACACTGTAAAATTAAAAATGTTTCAATGAATTATTAGGTATAAATAATACGCTTGATAGGTATGTACTAAAAATTGGCCTACCAGTTTAGGCGCGAATCACAAATATGTTGTGGGTTTGTTGAATTTGACTTCAAAGTTGTTTTAGTTTTGCTCATACGTGCCACGGAACAGAAATAATGTAAGAAAGTAAAAGGGATTTGTTGGCACACTATTGTAGGACCTTGAGAAATAATCATTCGCTAATAATTAAATATTGTATGTGATAGCATTCAATCGTGGATATCCGAATCTATACTTAACTAAAAAACGATAAATGGTGGATTTGTTGCACTTGACATCTTGACAATAACGCTCCTCAAGTGGATTTATTAATTAAAAGGTTGAAATCGATTGAATTTTGTGATATAAAAGATAGTCTGTACCTCAGAGGTAAACTGTATTAAGTGCCAAAAATGAAATTTTACAGGAGAGAGATTTAAAGATTTAAATTTTGCTTATCATTCTATAACTTCGAACTCTTACTTCTCCTTGATAAAAAAATTAGTATGATGTGAAGTTATACGTCTATTTTAATATTATTTATTGTAATTTAAAGAATAATTTTCTATTCGTATTTTTTTTTTTCGAAAAAATGGAGTTATAACTATTTGGCACAAACATGATTTAGGGATTTTATATTATAATATTTACTAATTGTGCGATAATACACGATGAATGTGGATATAATACTAAAGTAAACCAACATGATTTTGATATGTGTGGAGTTAATACTCCGAAGTCAAACTAATAGAATATTAACTCCACATACACCTCTGTTTGGCTCGGACCAAATTGATGTAACATTAATAAGATTCACAATTGATAAAACCCCAAAGAAAAAAAATCGATTTTCTATTTTTTTTTACATTTTTGCCTCTAATTTTTTTTGAGTAAAGATAGGTATAGGCAATAGAAAAATAAGTAGAATAAAATTTCCTTCAAAACAAGAGGTTGTAAAGTATTTTTGGATGAAAATTGACATATATATGGCCGCTCAAACTTAGCCAATTTTTCGATGTTCGTCGCGTTTACCCTTATACGTATTAATTCTCATTTTTTTTTTTTACAAAAAAGGAAGGAAATAAGACGTTCAAGGATTTTCATCACATGACTTGTTCGAAGGATCATTAAAAATGAAAAAACCGCGGGGTGCTATTAAATTAGAGGGTTGAAATTGAAGATAAGGGTGAAAATGCACTTTTGCAGTTTTTTAAATATAGCACGAAAACGAAGCAAAATTTCGGTATAGTTCATAGGAAAAATTTTGTAGAGAATTTAATTTTTCATCGAAATGGCTTATTTAAAAAATTGTAAAGGGAAAATTTTATGCAAAAAATCGTTAATATACAATTTTAAAGAAAGCAAAAAATAAGATTTTTTTATTTTCTTTACTTTTTTAATAAAATAATTTCGTAAAACCTTAAGAATTTAAATACAATAAAGTTTATTAATAATGTATATACAGTGTGTTCACGGATTGAGTAGCGTCGAGAGAAGAAGTACCATTATTTATTATTTTACACAACATTTTTATAAAACAAATCTGTTTTTAACCTCAAATAATGTCTTAATACAAAGTTTAAAATAAAAATTTCAATTTTTGAGGTGGGAAGTAGCTATTCATAAGAGTAAAAGTCAGAATTGAAATTTTGATTTTAAAATTTGCATTAGGACATTATTTGAGGTTATAAACAGATTTGTTTTATAATAATGTGTAAAATAATAAATAATGGTACATCTCTCTTCAGTATTTTCGTGTTTTTTTAATTTATGAGCACCCTGTATATCTAATCTAAGATGTTTGTATGACACTCATTTTTTCGAGGAGCAGAACTTTTTATAAAGAGTGACATTTTTCGATAAAGTCAAAAACAAAAGTTTCTCCTCTTGTCAACTCCATCCGTGGACACACTGTATATATACATTATTTAAACTTTATTGTACTTAAATTCTCAAGATTTTACTAAATTATTTTATTAAAAAAGTAAAAAAAATAAAATCTTGAAATGACTGAACGATTCATGCAATAAAATTGCTTGAACGTCATATTTTCTTTTGAATATATTCAATAGCCTAATAGGAAAACCTGTAACTGAAATCTAATCGACACATATTTCAGTGGCATGTGGTCATTGGGATTTGACACTTAATTTCATATTACGAATAGATTGCGTTAGTAGCACATTTGCGTCAACTTACGAGTCGCGATATGTCGTTATTTCCTGTGGTTACCCGCTAAAGGCGCTAAATATTCAGTATATTTCTTAATTATACATTGAATTTGAATTTTTTCAATATAAGGTTTGTTCTGGTTCTGTTAGTTAACCATTCCATTCATAAAAACATCTAAACGAAACATAATGACAATATACGAGTAGTTGAGTAAATTATTCTGGACTATCTATAGTACCATCCGCTGTGATAATCAAAACAAGCCTATAAATTTATAATATACTAAATTTTGCAAGATACTGATCTAAAAATTTTTAGATAATAGCATGTTTCTGGTTTCAAAGATATAATTTTGAAAACTGCCAGTGCGAACAAAACATTTGGCACTATTATGTTTTTTGACATGACAAATAAGAATTTTTAACTAATTTTGGCGTTGCATGTATAGAGCGTCAGTTATGCCCTATTCCTTTGATAAATAGGGGCATTTTTTTTTGTCTTTAGAATTGTTTGTTTGTTTATTGAAAATATGAAAGAACGTCCTTCGTTTCATAAAGAAGTTACTCTTGTTCGTTTTCGATATCTACCTTGGTTATCGAGATATTTGCATGTGTACCTACAAATTTCAATGCATTTCGTTTTTAAGCAACTTATAATCACGTGCAGTTTCTAATCAATTTAATGGGAGGGCATAATTGGATCATTTAATAGGACCTGTTGAATTACCACCTAGACCTAGACTAAGTGGCCAGAGATATTTACAGTTTCTCCAAGAACAACTACCCAATCTATTAGAAGATCGTCCCTTTCAAACACGCATTAATATGTGGTTTATCCAGATCACCAGATTTAAATCCTTTGGATTATTACTTCTGGGGTGATCTGAAAAGACGTGTTTACGCAACTCCTGTGGCAAGTGAAGATGAACTGCGGCAAACGATTTTCCACCATAGCCAGGAAATAAAAAATAGCATTCAAATGATTTGGAGAGTACAGCCATCACTAATTAGACGTGCTCGTGAATGTATTAAGCAAGCATTTTGTACATTTTTTATAGTAATTAGTAATTTTTAGTCCTAAGTAGATATTTTTTCAATTTCCAATTTCTTCTGTTTTGTTTATTTTCTCTTTAAGTGGTTTATGTTTTGCTTTCCCTTTAAGTTGTTTGTTTAGAAAACTGTAAATAATTTGGTTCATACACTAGTTGTCAAGTCGCATTAGTTTAATTTAAGGATTAAAAGTTGCTTAAAAACGAAATGCATTGAAATTTGCATATGCAAATATCTCGATACCAACAATGTCCGTAATTCTAAAGGCAAAAAATAAATTTTCTCCTATTTATCAAAGGAATAGGGCATAACTGATGCCCTATCCCTATATATTTCAAAATTATTGAGAAATTTCAAAATAAAATTCAAACATTGAACGCCCTGTATTCTTGAAACCAGCTGCATTTGCAGAAGGCATATTTGGCCACCAGCTTTGAGATTTTCCAACCTTTCGCAGACACCCTATATATTGCAAAAAGTATATTAATTAATACGTCGGCTAACGATAATTACCCAAATAACCTATTATAGATCTTTAATGAAGCATCTTTGAACGAAACTTTTCCATTTATACCTGTAGTTTGTGTTTGATGATTATTTCTCGGACTAGATGTGCAAATGTCGAAACAAAAACTCATTCGGCAAGAGCGATATAGAGGGAGAGCGAGATGTTCAGTGCACATGTATGAGCGAGTCCAACTCACCCGCAAACTTATTCCTTTTGACGGTACAAATGTTTGTCGCCAGTCATCACCACACCAATGTATTAGACAAAGAGTGGGTTGTCTAAGAACTAACAGTAACCTCTTTCCAACACATTAAGCTTATACGAAAAACTTTTGGTGATCTATGTTAATATTAGAGATAGACACAAGTTTTGCTTGTATCTCCGAAATGTACCAGTCTTACAAAAATGTAAGAATTGGTTTTAAATCGCAAGAATAAAACTTGAGAGCTCATACCATTTTCTTCTCATTGTCAGTAAAAGTGTAAAATATTTAGTTTGTTTTTGTTCCTTGTATTACAAATAGCAATCTAAGCAAGGCATCGCCACAAGTCTAACAAATATGCAATACGTAGTGTGCAAGTCATGCTAGGCTAGGTTTTGAGGATTGATGTTTTGATATCCTGGGTCGAACAATCGAACAAAACGGTTTGTAATTATGTTGTAAGCGGTTGGTACTGATAACCCAAGTTGTCATAGCGGTTCTATAAAAATTAAAATTCTCGTCTAAATGCGTCACAATATGCGGTCGCCAGTCGGTTAGTAAAAACGTAATAATTGCACTCAGCTATAATTTATTAATGAAGAAATGCATGAATGACAATGAACAACAAATTTGGTGCACTGTACATTTGTCCAAATTCTTCCTGAAGCGACTTTTTGGATTAATATACGGGGTATCTCACGGTGACCGTCCAATTTTGAAAATTTGGGATACCGAGTTTTCGGGTAAGTATCCCAAATTTTTAAAATTCAAATCGAAGGAGTCTCTGAAATAATTCTAATGGGCCGTCACCGTGAGACACCCTGTATGCTTTAATGCTCAGTGTAAAAAGTCGTAAGCGTGGTGTGGAGTCACGTCATAGCATCATTGGCGGAATGTGTTCCCGATTTAAAACAAGTGTCCGTTTTGGACTGGATCCGAGATGCATGTTGTGAAAAATAAAAGCCAAGGTGGCGCAAGAGGCGCAAACTGAATCAGTTTACGTTTCTTAAGTGATCAACATGTTACAAAATACATGCTGAAATACTCTGCATAATGTGTTATTCACGTGCCATTGTGTTTATGAATGAAATTGTTTCTGATAAATAAAGATTACACTTTTTTGATAGCAAGTGATGATGAGTTCTTCGCATCTTTATCAATCCTTTGATAAAGTAACTTTTAAAGTCTACTTTAAAAGTAGATATTTAGTGCGTAGGACTAAAGTTGATATAGAAGGAAGTAACTTTTTTTATATTAATGATTTGAGGGGAGAACCACATTAGGAGGTTCAAAAAATCGTATTTTTTATTGCATAAATTGTTAGTATTTCAAGAATACGCTGCCAAAATTTCGAAACAAAATTCCTATTCGTTGGGATTTTATGAGCCTAAAATTTTCGGAAATTTTCAAACACGTTTTCCTCAAAACGACATTTTTTTTATTCACGAGAACTAGCTCAAAAAGTTATCAACCGTTTTTCATGAACATTGAAAGTGTGTTTCTTTATGAAATTATAAGGAACATGAATCAACAGTTGGGCCAATATCATAATTCAAAATAAGTGAAAAAAAATTGTGAAAATCGATACATTTTTCTCAAACGTGTCAAAACTTTAATTTTCACATTTTTTACCCGCAATGAGGTTCATATTCTTAAAAAAAAAACAACCATTTTGCTTTCAGATCAAAATTGCCAGACATTACCCGTGAACAATCATCTTGGACAATGACCTTTGGTAGACAACCCATAACTTCGGCATTTTCAAAATATTGATTGAAAATAATGTCAAAGTTTGATCAAATTCTAATAAATTTGTCCCACTCAAAAAAATTCATGAGAAACACCTGAAAATCGGCCTCCTAATGTGATTTCCTCCCTGACGACATGAAATTAATTCTACGAGTAGGTATAGTCTTTCCGAAGGCGTTGAACATGTATAAAAACACCCAGCAATAAAATTTAATGAGTTTCATAGGAGTTCCTAAAAATAATTTATATATAATGCGTAGAAAATTTCTATTATATGTTCATTTGACCAACAACATATTTTATTTATTTATGTCCTCAAGACAATTTTATTATATTGTGGTCTCGTATTTCGTTTTGTTTCGTTTCAAAAGGTCTCCGAAATGCCATGTAAAGCTGCGTTCTCATTGCGTCGACCCTGTCGATCAACAAGTTAAAAAATTTGCCACTTCCACACTGAGGAGAAAAATCGTTGTAAATCAGTCGACAGCAAAATGTACGAAGACGGCGACACTATACCACAAATTTCTCTTGCATCTATATGCTTCAATAAATGCCAACACTTTTATCTTTTTCCCATTCCATTTTGCCGGTTTTTCTGTGCTGTTGATCAAATGGCACATGCGTAGCCCCCGACAGTGAATGCTATGGCACACGCAATAGACTCGGAACCTCCGATATTTGCCGATGTATCGCAATGTTGAATGTCGAACGCCAGAACGCGTCCACACTATATTCAACAAGTCGACCGTCTTTGATTTTACCGACAATCGATGGAAACCCGATCGACAAGTCGATCGACAATTTCTGTCTATCGATCAAGTCGATTGGGGTGTCCACACTTAGTGACATTCTCGATCGACCGAATCGATCGACAATGTCGACGCAGTGAGGACACGTCTTAATAATATTAGTAAACATAATATCCCTCTTATTTCTCCCTTTCGCAATTGTATTATGAGTGATTAATAGAAGGTGCCTATATAATAAATTAAAATTACCTGAATCACACCAAATTCCGCACTGCTGCACTGCACTGTTAGGAAATTTGTCAATCACTTATCAGCAACAGATTTATTGCCCAATCGCCCAGTGCAGCTGTGTTATACGCCGTAAGGGGGTGAAACTAGGGCCAAAAATAGTAAAAAAAAGTTCCTATAAACATTGGTCCTCCAGAGCAGCGATACTGAGATATGGCCCTCTAAAGGGGTCTCATCATTTCGATATTTTTTCGAATAACTTTCTTTCTGATTAACATAATGGAATGAAAATTGTAGGTAATAATCATACCATAAGGGTCTTTAACTACCATAAGTTTCATCAAAATCGGCTATAAATAAGGATAGTCTTATAACTACTCTTAACAGAAATTTTTCGAATTTTTTTAGTCCCTTGAATTATTAAACAAATAATATTATTTTTTAATGAATTAGACTTTTTTGAAGAAAAAATTTACCTACTTTTTTTTCGAATTCTGCGTAGTTTAATCAAACATAATTATTTTTTAAACAGTAACTTTTTTAACATTTTCACATAGTAGGCATCTTTCGTGGTGACATTTTCGTTGTAATGATGTCACTTTCGCGTGCTATCATTTAAATTATTACGTTTCTTTATCTTCTTAGCTGTTATCTTTGTGCTTGAGTGCATTTCTTCGATTTTTTACAACCATGAACCATCATGAGCAGACACTCTTCTTACACTCGCAGTAGGATTACGTTAAAAAAATCTTAAAATTACTTCGTCTAAATCATGCCTCCTTGGACGGCCAAATTCACGATATCTTGGAGTTAGGGCTCCTGATCCCATAGTTTTTGCATGAATTTTCCCAAACAATCTTGCAGAAGGGTGCCTTCTATCAGGGAAACATCACCGATACTCTTTTTGAGCCGCCAGACTATTTCCACTATAGAAACCATAAATAAAATGCATATCGGTTAGTAAAAGCATGATGGTTCATGGTTGTAAAAAAATGGAATGAAATGCAAAGTCAAGCACAAGGATCACAACTAAGAAATGTCGTGAAAATGACAATCATTACCATCATTACAACGAAACTGTCACCATGAAAGATGCCTACTATGTGAAAATGTTAAAAAAAGTTACTATTTTGAGCCATACATTATTTAAAAAATAATTATTTCTGACTAAACTACGCAGAATTCGAAAAAAAAGTAGGGACATTTTTTCTTCAAAAAAGTAATTCATTAAAAAATATTATTTGTTTGATAATTCAAAGGAATAAAAAAAATTCGAAAAATTTCTGTTAAGGGTAGTTAGAAAACTATCCTTATTTATTATCGATTTTGATGAAATTTATAATAATTAAAAATATGTAAATGATGAGACCCCTTTGGAGGGCCATATATCACGGTGCTCGGACTACTAATGTTTATAGAAACTTTTTTTACTATTTTTTGCTCTACTTTCTGCTCATTAAATTTTGTACCAACTTTTCCAAACACCTTGTATATATTCTACCACTTCCTCGTTTAGTTCGACCAGACTTGTATATGGGTATGGCTAAATAAATATAGGAACAAGTTTTTCAAATATTTCAATGCCGAGTTGCTGCATCAGCGACCGAACCTGATACATACTGCCAACTTCTTGGTTCTTCAATTGAGATCGGAAAGACTATACACCTTTGGTACATATTTAGCATGTATTGTTACAGTAGTTTTTGCGGTAGTGACATATGTTCTATATTACCAGATGTAGATATTTTTACATGTGTTTAGATAAAATATTTAATTCAAGTTGTTCGGCCTCCACGTATTTTTGCGTGCCACCCAAGGAAAGCCATAAATACGATTTTGATATAAAAACCTTTAGACCTTCAACCTACTGTCTGAGTAGACGAACGGAGATAATTGATTTGTTTTAAAAGAATATTACAATAAAGTTGTTTATCTATTTGTTATACGATATCACATGGAACGTCGGCTTGGTGGGGAAGTATTTGAGGGACGACCAGTCGAGCTCCACGTTCACGTTGGAGAAGTTCTCTCGTTCGTTCGCGTTGCATTGCAGTTCCGTTCAATTCAATTAGAAACTCGGACCGCGCGCCGTTGCGGATCGCTTCCATATTGTTGTGACTCGAGACGGGTTATTACCTTTTTAATCATCGTCAGTGCCCGTATATTCAACTCCATATCCTCCTCATGGTTGACCGTACCAATGGTTATTTCGGTCATCGTGTATAGCATGAAGTGCAGCTACCATTACACGTGGAATAGAGAGATTGTTTTCAATTCTCAGAAATTGGTCAAGAGACGTTGAAAAGTGCCCGCAGACACCGCCTAAACCGCCCTTTACGCCGCCCCTCGCTCATACTGCCCTAACAATATATTTTTATACCAGGACTTTATAGACTTTGCTGTGTTTGATACAGTTGGTGACCCCTTCCAATCTACATAATGGCTGTTTGTTATGGTAGGTTTACGATATATCAGCCCCTGTTGACAGGCTTGTGTGACTTGGTAAATAAGCCAAAAACATCGCACTAAGCTAGAGCACATTCGACTCAAGGCTGACTCTACACATAAAATTCAAATGTATGCAAAATAGGCGACATGGCAGAACTTGTCTTTCTCGTTTCGGTTTACCTGCTGAGGATCATCTAATCACGGTTATGATTTTATTTTTAAGCTCCTCAATCAGGTTGTATACAAAAGTGATCAATTAAAAATATTTAATTGACAGATGGTTGTTATTACGTATCTACATGTTCCCAGTTCAGTGAACTTTGGTGACACCAATTCATACTTATTTATATCTTGCCAAGTATTTGATAATTAATTGTTGTAGTTTGATAGGAATGGGTAGAAAGCAGTATCTACTTGGAAGTGTTGGAAAAAATTTCACCCTAAGTTTGAGGCATCAAGAAAATTTTATCACGCCCGCCATGTTAAAATTCCCGAATTAGAAAATTTTGACTCGCCTTTTTTTATTGTTTTTAAGTGTTGTTATTAGTTGTTCCTGTACTTATGTTAACTGTTTCCAAACAATGTAAAATTAATTCAAATAAGGATAGAAGTTACATGTATTTTTACAATAATTAATTAGTCTCAAACTGCTCGTCCTAGTAGTGAAACAAGTTTTGTATCAATTTTATTGTATACCGACAACGTTTGACTGTATATTCAAGATGATAAATAAATACGATCTGCCAAAAAAAAAGTTAAATAAAAACTTTTTGCTTTTTGAGTTACAGGCCTTCAAAGTTGTCAAAAATAAATCTAATTTAATTAATAACTTCATAACCCTTTTACCGATCGTTAAAATTTGGCATATTTATTTGGACCATTATGGCGTATTATTTCTTAACTTTAATCAAATCGATATACTGGGTGATAGTTTTCTCCGGTTACCTCTCCCTTTTTGCGGTCAAAACTTTTACAGTGGTCGTATTTTTTTAAAACGGGCAGTTACATTGAAAAAGTCGTTTTATTAAAAATATATATATATATATTGTCTCTTGAGAAAATCGCCTTCAGAAAGCCATTCTTGAGAAAAATGACATTATTTGCAGGTCCAGATGTTTCGGTTTGCGTAGCAATGTCACGGATTTAAAACTTTGAGTTCAGTAGGCGATGAAAACAAGATGTTGATTGCTATGGCTATCAGCTAATTAGGCCAGGAAATATAGAGTTGGACGCGACTTTTTGTTTCGGCAATCTGAATTTATCACTATAGATTCTAAATATTATGTACAATAACATATTAGTTTCCACAGTCATAAAAATGGGGGGAAGATTGTTTACAGTCTGGTTAATTATATAATTTTTACGTAAATTCACGTTTTTCGCTTATAACTTTCTTCCGTTCATTTCCACGAGAAAACAGTAAAGTACTTTTTTTCGTCTTCAAAAGACCTACAAAACTAGCCCTCGAGCGTCAAAAAATATTGATTAGATCAGAAGTTGTAAACAGAAGAAATTTATTTATTACTTTTGAATTAAACATTTATAAACTGCGTTATTATTACCAGAACGTTTTGGAATCGCATCCTCTCATTCCTTATCACTGTCTAATAACACGAAATCTGGAATCGGTAAATTGAATAGTTTACAAGTTATGGACTTATAAACAAATTAACTAATTATTAATCAATTATTATTAAAATTAACGATCCCGACCATCTTCCACAATCGCACTGATTTTTTTCATGGTTGATTTCATAATAATACATTGAAATCTACCATTTTTTTTTTTAATTTCAAATTTGCAACCTGGAAAGTTTTTATATTTTTTAGCCTTAGTTGCAAAATGAAATATACGACACACGCGCGTGTTACAGCGAATTTCGCTTTTTAACGGCAAGACTGTGAATATTATCGTCATTTTATTCGGACTCGATGTCGTTCGCTTCCTCCACCCGTCCGCCGCGCCACGACTCGCCGAAAATCAAGCGATCCACTGATTTTTGACAATATTTCTTATGCACTTAACATACTTCCACAAATAAAATTGGGATCCAAATTTTCAAGTTCTTGAGCAGGAGTTAAATGAATTGTTCGAAGAAGTTATTTTTTTTTAAGTTTTGTGAACATTAGTTTTACATACACTTAATTGTCTTGATACCCTGCGGACACTTCATAATTTGCATTTTAGTTAAGAGAATCCTAAAGAAACACGACAATAATGACATTACCTGATAGCCACAGCAATCAACATCTTGTTTTCATCGCCTACTGAATTCAAAGTTTTAAATCCGTGATACTGCTGCGCAAACCGAAACATACAGACCTGCAAATAATGCCATTTTTCTCAAGAATGGCTTTCTGTAGGCGATTTTCTCAAGAAACAATTTTTTATTAAAATAAAACGACCTCAATGTTGCTGCCCTTTTTAAAAAATATATGACCAGTGTAAAAATTTTGATCTCTAAAAGGGAGAGGTAACCGGTGAAAACTATCGCCCAGTATATCGATTTGACTAAAGCTTTAAGAAATAATACGCACTAATAGCCCAAATAAATGTGCCAAATTTTAACGCGATCTACAAAAGGGTTATGAAGTTATTAATTAAATTAGCTTTATTTTTCACAACTTTGAAGGCTTGTAACTCAAAAATTTGCGGACACCCTTTATACCAACGAATATACAGCAAAAATTATGACTGATTCAGGGTGATTTAATTTATCTGCGAAATTTGATTTTTCCTTAATTCATTAATCGAATGAAATATTCATGCTTAGTTATTCAAATTTAACTATTGTGAATAGGTATTCACCTTAAGCAGCCTGCAATACAATCGCTTTGATGTGTCAATAAATAAATTCCTAGCATTAAACCGTTTAGTTATTTTATATGCGTTGTACGTCTCTATAATACAACTCGGTACTTGTACAATAGTTTATTTATTAGCAAAATATATTGTTATCGAAGCAAAAATGTTCTAAACGTGCTTAGAGTTATAGATACGCAAAATTGACATAGTTGTAAGGACGTTGCGTAATTTTGAAGGTATTGCAGAAATGAAAGAGTTAGTTGGCTACACCCAACTCGAATCGCGGAAGTAGTCCTTTAGCTTTCTACCTTTATGGCGCTTGCTACAATTCACAATCTTAAAATCTCGTATGTACATAATTGTTTACATTTGATTTGGAGGGTCGGCCTTGAATTATATCGAATAGTTACTTTCGCATTTAATACTTTAAGTCTAGTCGTGATTGTAATTATTCTAAAGATATAGCGAAATACTTGTACAAACAATATTTTTAGATTTATATGCGGGGTAATCTTCAGTAGATAATTTCGTGACCCAGGGGGCAATGTTTATAGCTTGTTCATTGTTGCCGAGCAGTTAGTGCTGTGAATAGTATTTGTTTATAGCTAACAAAGGAATATTTAATTTTCTGCTTGATTTTCGAAATTTTAAAAAAGTTTCTTATGTTGGTTTTTTTATTTACTCTGATAGTTTCTGCGATGTCGCTGTTATAACCTCTCTTTGTTTAATGAAGCAATTGTGACTGATGCTTAATAAATAAAATGTAGGATTTAAACACTGGCAAACTTTTCTCCAAAAAGCAAATGTGGATTTTTAGAATCTCATCGATAAAAACTTTCATTTTTAGGGTGGAGATCTAGGACATGTGTCTCCGACATTTTCTGGTTCAAACAGAACAACAATAATTTTAGAATGTAAATAGTTTACCGCATAAACAGGTTCTTAACAGTTGATAAAATTATGTTGCAAATTAATTAGTGTCCAACGAGAACATGAAATATAAATAGTTTCACTTATCTGTTTTATGTGCGAATTATATGCGAAAGTAAATTTCTTGGTTGCTATGCATTATAGAGATACTTTATTATGTTATTACAAAATTACAAGTATCAAAAAAATGAAAGTTAAAATACGCTATTTACTCATGCGACAAATGTAGTCCATATTTTAGTGTAATGTAAACATAATTAGGCCTATTACCCAGACAAGATTAGCACAATGTATCTAATATAGAAATTAATTTTCATGCATATTATTTTGTATTTGGAAGTTAGGCAAATATTAAGAGGAAAACCGGTTTAATAAGGAAGTAAATACATATTTGTATAACATACGCCTTTCATTTGAATTTTAAACGCATGAAATGACGGTAATTCTTCATGAAAAATCTAAGGGAAAGCTAAACAAAACTTTACGTTGTGTCTACCCTTCCTTAGCATATAATTGTTCTTTTAGTTTTTTTTATATTTTGAAGGTACCATCTCTGCATAGATATTTGATGAATTTTGACAATTCATTCGCTTCTTATTCACATTTTTTCACTTGTTATCTTGATGGTATGTCCTGTATTAAGCACACATTTTATTCGCATGAATGTATCAAATACGGTTTTTATTATTAAAAGATAGGCATCTAATCTATTTTTAAAAGAATTCCGAGATCGTGCGATGTTAGTAAATTGTCTCTGATAAAAATCTAGAATTTTTAGATAGTTTTCCTCAACATTTTTTTATATTTGTTAAGGAGTTATTTATTTTCAGTGCAGTTACAAATAGTCTATTAGCCACAAATGTTCAGGAAATTATTATTTTGTTTGCATATACAGGGTGTTTCTTAAGTAGAGGTCAGGAATCCAGGGACGTATTCTGTGGTCGAAGATAAGGGTTTTTTCTTGTATAAATGTGGGGTCTTAGGACAGCCATTGTCCAGATACAGCGTGTCAAAAATTAAAATAAATAATCAGTTTTTAATTTCTAAACCGTTTGAGATAATTTAACCAAATTTGGGGTGAATATTTAGTATGCCAGTAGGTATGAATGAAACAAAAAATTACCAGCTATAGAAACTTTCTAGTGGTGGAGCTGTGGGTAACGTCAATCATTATTTACCAAAAGAAATATATCACCTTGTATAATATTTCAAGTTAAATACATAGGTCATTATATACGCCATTGTATTATCTTCACTTTTTGTTTTTTTACACTTTTTTGTATTCCAAAATTGATTTAATTACAATTTTTACAATTACTTAAATTATTTAAACATATCTTCGAGAAGCTATGTCAATAAGCCGTCATCTTATTTAATATTGTGTATTGTTAAATTAAGCTTATTTTGTTAAAAGATTAAGTTTTAATAATGGCTTATGCATATTTAAATGCTGAAAGGCCAATATGGTTTACAAGATTTCCAAATAATCCAACTCCAATTCCAAGAATGTTCAGAAATATTTTTCAACGTCTTTCGGAATCAAGCTCATTTCAGAAAGGTCCAATTCCTGGAAGATCTTTGAGTGTTAGAACGCCTGAGTTGGAAGAAGCTATTCTACACGAAATTGAAGAAGACCAAATACTAGTATTATGAAGATCGCTGCAAATCTTAATGTGAATTATAAATTAGTTTGGTCCGTTCTGAAGCATCAACAGTTATACCCGTATCACAGACAGAGGGTTCAAGCCTTACTCCCGCAAGACTATCCTGCTCGCCTACAATTTTGCCACTGGATTTTGCAAAAAATTGAACAAAATGTTGACTTTACCGCTGGCATATTGTTTATCAACGAAGCTAATTTTTCTAGAGATGCTATAATGAACTTCCACAATAAACACGTTTGATCTGATGAAAACCCTCATGCCACAATGGAATCTCGATTTCAACATCAGTTTTCTTTGAATGTATGGGTGGGTATTATTGGAAATTTTCTTGTTGGGCACTACTTTTTACCAAGCACTTTAACCGGTGTCTCCTACATACATTTTCTTGAAAACGTTTTATCTGAATTATGTACCTGACGACGTTCTCTATGCGCTAAGAGAAAGAATGTGGTTTATGCACGATGGGGCTAGTGAATTTTTAAATGAAAGATTCGGTAATAGCGTGATTGAACGAGACACTCAAGCACTGGGTCAACCTTGGCCACCCAGATCACCCGATATGAACCCAATTGATTTTTTTGTTTGGGGACATCTCAAGACATTAGTTTACAAATTATAGCTGGTTGTGATGTAATAAGAGCTAGGTACTCCTGGAATTTTTGCACGTGTTCGAGCTGCAATTTCAAGAACATCTGAAGCATATATTTTGGCTGAAGGTGGCCATTTCCAACATTTGTTATAATAAATCATAGTAAAGTAATTCCATTGTTTATTAATTATTTTGTTATTATTTTAAGTTTGGAATACAAAAAAGTGTAAAGAAACAAAAAGTGAAGATAATACAATGACGCATATGATGACCTATTTTATTTGTAATATTATACAGGGTGGTATTTTTTTTGGCAAATAATGATCGTTGATACCCACACCTCCGCCATTGGTAAGTTTCTAAAGCTGGTAATTTTTTGTTCCATACCTACCGTCGTATTAAATATGCACACCGAATTAGGTTAAATTATCTCGAGCGGTTTAGAAATTAAAACTTAAAAACTGATTTTTAATTTAAATTTTTGACACGCTTTAGCTGGACTATGCTATCCTAAGTGGTCACATTTATATAACAAAATACCCTTATTTTTGTGCCACAGAATACGCCCCTGGTTTTGTTCACCTCTACTTAAGAAACACCCTGTATAAATGGGATTTTCTACTTAGTCATATCGAATTATAAAAACCCAATGGCGTAAAACTCGTGATTATTTTTTATAAAGCTCAACGCATACACCATTGGACATATTTGTAAAATAAATTCATCAGTATTTCAGTAAAAAAAAATCAGTTTTTATCTCACCAGTGACTTTAGAACTGGAGCGCACGGTAATCCAAGGAGCAACGTCCTAAAATTATGATATACTTAGAAAATACTACGTGTATGTTTCCACGAATAATACGCAATCAGTATCCCCCTGACGTAAATTGAGTTGCACATTTTTATTACAAATATTCAGGGAATTAATAATTAGGCTTCATCATCTTTCATTTATAACTAAAATCTTTCAGATTTACACCGTTCAATATTAATTACGATAAATTTGTCCGTGTACACAGTATCAAGTCTGGGTTTGGAAATCTTTTGTAATACCTCAGTCTTAGAATTGCTTTTACATAAACTTTGGTAATAAAGCAATAATTTATTTTTAGTTATTTAAATATTTTTTGGATGTAATTCAATTAAATAACTGTTATTAAATTCTGTTTCATTCTAGGACAAGGTTGTATTAAATAAAATGTAGTTTAATGTTACGCTTAATTATATTAAAAAATATCAATGCATATTGTTTTCCTGTTTCTAAATAAGGTTACACTAAAAAAAAATCGCAGATCAAAGATATGATTTTAAAAAGGATAAACGTTTTTGTGTCCAGAGCAAAGACACTGCAATTTAGAAAACTTAAATGCAATATCAATTAATTTTTTGTTTTACAGATTACTTAAACGGGTTTTTAGACGTTCCACGCAATTGTAAAACCATTTCTAGAATTATGTCTGTTACTAAGTGGAATTTTTAAAAGTGGTGGAGTCATCAGAACAATAGTAAAAATTCCTTAAGTTTACAGTCGTATAACAAAAGAAAATGTATAAATAATTTATTTAAAAACGAACGTGTTTAAAAAAGTATAGGTAACATTGAGTTTAAGTAATTAATTGCAGTGCCTATAAAAGCTTATGGGAATTTTGTAATTTGTTTGAGAAAAACAATTAATGAAACTAACTCCTGTGTCAAAAAGATCAGTCGGGACAAGATGAATTGGTCGAGGTGTAGGTAGTTTTTTGTACGTTTAACTTTTAAACTATCACTATCTCACTTCATTTTAAGCTAATAGTGGTGGGGTTTTCGGAAACTACGATCAGATCGGGTGTTTTTGGATTTTATGGAAATGGTTTAGACAACTGTTTTTAATTGCATAGCACAAATCCAGGCACAGAGAAATAAACTCGTAAATTTTTCGCTAAAATGAAATTATTGTATATTCGGAATTCAGAAAAGTTGTTATTGGGAGCTTCAAAATAGGAATTTGAAACCAATTGCAAAGTGTTTTCATAAATGTCCGAGTCCCACGTGACCGCGACTGTTAGGCAATCAAACTACAATGGAGTCTCAGTGATTAATACAAAATTCCCTAGACAGAAAATGAGTCCAGTGGAGTACATATTACAATTCTTTACAAACATTGAACTTTAATTTGCAAAATACGTTTTCAATAGAAAGTAATTATTATTTTTTACATTTTTACTTACAAAATAATCATACTTTTCAAAATATTTTGAATTTTTATTCCATTCTATATTAAAAAAACATTTGACTGAAAGATGTCGTTTTAAAAATATAGGCTCCTTTGTAGTCCATTTTGTCAGAGATTATGAAAATATTGTTAATAAATCAAAAATTTTTCCAGTGCTTTCTTATTTTTTTTTTATTTTTTTTTATATTTAAATATAAATTATAGATATATTAATTTACCTTACAATGCTAACATAAACACAAAGTTTTTTACTCAGATAACAAAAATTTATTATATCAATCTTTATAATAGATATTCAAAATGACCCTCTCCGTTTTTTCAAACATATTTACTCTACGTTTCAAGCACTCTAAAACGCGTTCAAGATGAATCGGAGTTATATTGTTTATTTCACGTTCAATTGCTGCATATAGCTCTTCAAATGCATGAAGAGGATGTAACCAATCTATCACCATGAAATTCCTGAAGATAGTTTCTGCTTCAGTATGTGTTGTAGCTCCATCTTGTTGAAAATACCCATGGTGCAGTTTATCGTCGCATTAATTCCCAGGTTTGTTATAAAATGTTACGGTATCGTTCTCCATTTATTACTTCTCGGAAAAAAATTGGGCCCATTATACGTCTTCTTGAAACTGCTACTGATCTTCCGAGGATGTAACGTTTTTGCAATAAAATTGTGCAGATTTTATGGCCTAAGTTGTTGGGATTATGGGTAGAACTAAAACACTAAAAATTAAATGATATTGTTTATTCACTTATTCAGATCTATTCTGTGTCAAATTAGATTGAGAACTAAAAATTCTCTCTTAAGCTACAATATACCTCTGTATGTTTATAAGCATTTTAATTTATGGGCAAGAGCCCTTCGGCTTGCGAAATATAAACACATTTGTAAGCGGTACAAGATTGGCGTTTGGAATTTCAACATAGCCGGCCAGCCTTAGACGACTTTGTTTGGGTTATAAGTAATGAATAGGCGCTATTTCAATATAAACATTGTGATTTGGAAGCGGACAGAATACTCCTGAGACAGACATTCATTAATATACTGTTAACATGTTAACACGCTGTGAATTACTCTTCACCTATTGTATTACCAGTTTTTACTTTAATTGTTTAGTATTTAATTTTCTTACACATTAAAAGTAGGCTCTAAAGATGGGAATGTTTTTGTATACGTAACTTGAGTCTCTTTCAACACAAGTTCTATAATTCTGACTGTTTACATAATCAGACAAATGTACCTATGCCTGATCGGATTAAAACGTCAGGTCTAAGAAATTATCGTTATTTAAATGTTCATTAAATCATCCACAATATCGTACTCGTTGTTGTGATCAGGAGACTGTAACTCTTGTACAATAGACCTTTTAGTAGTGACGTCACATATGTCAAATAATAGGTAACCCCACAGAGCACATTGTCATGAAGAATTTCTCAATATTTTAACTAGATCGATTTTCGACCTTATGTATTTTGGACATAAGCGCTAAAAAATGACTTCTTTGTTATGACCTTAAATATTGCGATATTCTAACAATATTAGAAATATTTAAGAACTTTCAAACCCCAAGTGACAAACTAATAGAATTATAGAATCTATATATTTAAATTTATAGGACAATATTGACTTTTATAGTAATTAATAATTTAAAATTATCTCAATGTTACTGAGCATGCGCATTAAAGATAATTTCATGTAAGCAAAGTAGCCTCGCAACAGGATATCATTCAAGAAGTTTGGTTGTGGTTAAGAGTACGTCTAGAATAAACCACTNATTTAAATATAAATTATAGATATATTAATTTACCTTACAATGCTAACATAAACACAAAGATTTTTACTCAGATAACAAAAATTTATTATATCAATCTTTATAATAGATATTCAAAATGACCCTCTCCGTTTTTTCAAACATATTTACTCTACGTTTCAAGCACTCTAAAACGCGTTCAAGATGAATCGGAGTTATATTGTTTATTTCACGTTCAATTGCTGCATATAGCTCTTCAAATGCATGAAGAGGATGTAACCAATCTATCACCATGAAATTCCTGAAGATAGTTTCTGCTTCAGTATGTGTTGTAGCTCCATCTTGTTGAAAATACCCATGGTGCAGTTTATCGTCGCATTAATTCCCAGGTTTGTTATAAAATGTTACGGTATCGTTCTCCATTTATTACTTCTCGGAAAAAAATTGGGCCCATTATACGTCTTCTTGAAACTGCTACTGATCTTCCGAGGATGTAACGTTTTTGCAATAAAATTGTGCAGATTTTATGGCCTAAGTTGTTGGGATTATGGGTAGAACTAAAACACTAAAAATTAAATGATATTGTTTATTCACTTATTCAGATCTATTCTGTGTCAAATTAGATTGAGAACTAAAAATTCTCTCTTAAGCTACAATATACCTCTGTATGTTTATAAGCATTTTAATTTATGGGCAAGAGCCCTTCGGCTTGCGAAATATAAACACATTTGTAAGCGGTACAAGATTGGCGTTTGGAATTTCAACATAGCCGGCCAGCCTTAGACGACTTTGTTTGGGTTATAAGTAATGAATAGGCGCTATTTCAATATAAACATTGTGATTTGGAAGCGGACAGAATACTCCTGAGACAGACATTCATTAATATACTGTTAACATGTTAACACGCTGTGAATTACTCTTCACCTATTGTATTACCAGTTTTTACTTTAATTGTTTAGTATTTAATTTTCTTACACATTAAAAGTAGGCTCTAAAGATGGGAATGTTTTTGTATACGTAACTTGAGTCTCTTTCAACACAAGTTCTATAATTCTGACTGTTTACATAATCAGACAAATGTACCTATGCCTGATCGGATTAAAACGTCAGGTCTAAGAAATTATCGTTATTTAAATGTTCATTAAATCATCCACAATATCGTACTCGTTGTTGTGATCAGGAGACTGTAACTCTTGTACAATAGACCTTTTAGTAGTGACGTCACATATGTCAAATAATAGGTAACCCCACAGAGCACATTGTCATGAAGAATTTCTCAATATTTTAACTAGATCGATTTTCGACCTTATGTATTTTGGACATAAGCGCTAAAAAATGACTTCTTTGTTATGACCTTAAATATTGCGATATTCTAACAATATTAGAAATATTTAAGAACTTTCAAACCCCAAGTGACAAACTAATAGAATTATAGAATCTATATATTTAAATTTATAGGACAATATTGACTTTTATAGTAATTAATAATTTAAAATTATCTCAATGTTACTGAGCATGCGCATTAAAGATAATTTCATGTAAGCAATGTAGCCTCGCAACAGGATATCATTCAAGAAGTTTGGTTGTGGTTAAGAGTACGTCTAGAATAAACCACTTGAAGAAAAAAACACTGGTTAAACACACTGACACAGTACAACATCAAGAAAAACAATAAAAATACTTAGTAGAACTAAAAAAGGCCAAGATTAAACAAAACAAAGGAAACTACGCTAATGATGACGGAGATAACATATCAACAAGATCTCACCTGCGTATGAGGCTATTCTTTCCGAGTATGATCATTAGGAATAACACGGCTAATGTTAAATTTTTACTTTATTTAAATTTAGGAATATTCTTTTATATCGTTTTTTGTAAGTTTTAAGCATATTAGTGTATCTATTTTACCAAACACGTGTTGGTTGTTCTTAAATACTTCCAAATTGTTGTAAAAATAAATTAATTTGAAGTTGATCATTTTTGTAGAATCTATGAAATAGTACACAAGGGTCAGACTCGGTCTGTACAATTTTTAACTATAACAACTTGTTACGGGTTGCCTAAATATATGACGTCATACTAAAAGAGTCTATAGAAACCTTTTAGGGATGCATATGCAGTATGCAGCTGCTTCAATGCCTTGTGACAAGTCCCAACTGATACACCTACGGACATCAGGGGATAATCTAAGGAATTTTAAGAACTACCCAAAAATCAATCACCTTATGCTAGCTCAAAGAAAGCGCCCGGAAAATTCGATTTGTGCAAATAACAGACACGCATTTTTTTATACAAACAAATAAGAAAGGATGTGTACTTCTAATAATTAAATTTCGCAACTGCCCTTTTTAACTTTTAGAACTAATTTTTTTTAACTGCCTTTCCGGTTAGAACTACCCCTTAGATTATGCGCTGACGCACATACGTTGATTGAAATATTATCAATATAATATGGACAATTATTTCTTGTAAATACACAAATTAACCAGCGTAAATCTGTCAGATTTTATATGTTGATAAAAAAATATATTCTAAAGGAATTGTAATCAAAATTTTGAAAATTATTTTATTATTTTTTAACCAGTTCTATGTTACAAAATTTACATAATTCAAACTATATTAAGTTTGTCACGGTACCTGTTTGAGTACATAACTGCGAAACAGGTTTCTTATAGCTGTTTTACATTGACAATTTATTGATGAATAAATTGACGAAGTTCTTCTTGAATTAATTCACGAATTTATTGGTACACAGTGTGGTTTTACACTGCTACAGACTTTGTCAAGTTTTTTGACGTATGAATCAGTTCTACCAATGAATCAAAGAAGCAAATAAATTTCAAAAATGTCACATCTTTCCACTCATAATTGTAGTGATACAACAGCGGTACCGTTCTAACACATATTATATAAATATTTGTAAGTAACAAATCAGTAAAAACAATGCAAAACTAGCACGACGCCACACAATTATTTACATATTCCAATAACATAACCCCATTACTGATCTGAGGCTGGAAATCTGTTGGGTTGGTACTTCCGAACTTCACGAAGAAATTGACGAAAATTAGAACCTGCTCTAATTCGTCAAGAACTTGATGAATAAATTCATGAAGTTATTTGGTGCATTACACTTGTCCAATTTCTTGATGAAGCGACTTCATGAATTAATTGATCAATAAATTGTCAATGTAAAAGGACCTCACACCATTTGTTGAATATCTTAAACAACATTTTGAAACAGTAGGCCTACCTGTCGACATGTTTTTCCTCATATCTTTTAAATACAGTATTACCATCAGAAAACGCTACAACAAATCGTTTCATACACGATTGCAAAGAGGTCAGACCAAAATAAATGCGTCTTGTTCTTGTAAACGGCATTTTTACACAAATCTGCAAGAAATAAGAAAGTAACGAATGAAACATAACCTTAAAATATTCGTTTAACTTATGTTAAAACTTTGATTTTTTTTTTTTCAAAAAAGATTTTGTAGAAAAGCACAGAAATACTAGTAAACACTACTAAATTGTACAAACAAGAACAGGCATTATACACAAAAAGTTACGAACGCCTCTAGATTGACGTTTTATCTAGGATCCTAGCTGGCAACTTTTTCTTGATAATTTCTGAAATGCCAACTTAAATGTCAAATTTATTGAGGGCTAAAACGAATCCGGTCACGTTGGTCTGGGACATTTATGAAGGCACTGTATATGAGAAACGACACTATCGTGTCAATAAAACCCAAAGTGATACGGTCCCACCATCAAGTTTTTAGGTTAACCTACTATCAACAATTAGAGAACGTCTGACGTGTTATTGTTTTTGTTTCTCGATGTATTAATGTGTTGCAATCATGAGACTTGCATGCTATAACATTTATCTCCAATTAAATTGGCGTCCTTTAATGGTTTATTTGTTGCTAAGCGCAAACATACAACTATTCCGATTTCGTGATTTTTTAGTAATAAGGTTATCGCTGGAGCATTACAGCAGGAAACATGAAAATAAGGACATGTTGGATAATCTCCATACCAAACTTCAAGGAAACGTGCGTGCATAAATATAAACAAACCATATTTTTTAACCCTTTGAGCTTTTGATAACTCGTCCTTAATAGTTATCTTATCGAGTCAAAAAGTCAAAGGAGACATTCATTTAAATAGTCCTTAATTTTTGTAAACGATTGTTATTGTCCACAAACGAACCACTTGACTCTTATTGGCTTATCGGTTAGTATCTGCAGAGCCGAGGCTTCCAATAAACGATTTAATAATTTTTAGATTATGATCAATCTAATACTAATCAGATGTGTGTAAATCCACACTCGTCACCCTAGAAGAAAAGAACATAATTAAAATACTTAACACTCCTGTCATGTAACATCGCGAAGTCTAGCTTCCTCTTTTGTGTCACTATACAGGGTGTTTCTGAAATAAGTGCGTTCCTTGAAAAGGGTGATATAGGGCACGAAAATAAGCAACTTTTATTAAGCAAGCAACTGATTAGGTTTTAAATGTTAAAAAAAAGAAAACAATAGACGATATGCTCTACAAAAATTGTTCAAATGTGCTAATAAACATGCTTCCAAACGACGGTCAAGATTCTGTTGGGAAAACACACACATATTCACTGAAAATCGTTGCTGGAACACACCAGTAATATTTTATATGCCGGCTAAGTACACGGTCCGTAAAGAGACGGTCGCCGCATAAGTCAATCGGCCAATAAAAAACAAATACGTCACCAAATTCCTCAGTTTATCTTCGTTCAACCGTCATCTCTTTCTGACTCATTGCATATCCCATAAGAAAATAAGAGGCAAATTTGAAATTGCCACTTTTCTTGTACCACGCTCCTTTTAACATAAAATAATAAATTTAATCAGTTATGATTATGGTTAATTAACAGGTATTTTGAGTCTAAAGTGTTACCTTTATATACACACTGAATCGGAATTTGGAAATAAAAGGATGAAATGTGAAATTGTCTTGAATACACATCACTATCGGTCACCAATTTTGACGTTTGGTTACATAATTAACCTAAAATTTGTGTTAATTTTATTACAGATATCTATTAATATCCATAAACTCTAATAAAATAAAGAGGGGAAGTGAATATATAAACAATTTAGACCTATCTTAATATTCTCTTGGCTCCAAAATAAAAACTGTGCAATTTATATGATCTTATTGCATCTGCTTTTGTCTTTAGTTAAATTTTAAATAACTTACCAAAGTACTTTATAATAGACTGCAACATAATTATTTTTGTACGTACCAATTAGTTATCATATTTATCCTTTTCCAGTTGATGTTCCGAATTAAAAAATTCTTAAAAAGTTTTTACAAGTAAACTATACATTAGTTTTTAGTCTCCAAAGAGTTTTTTCGGTGTTCGGAGTTAAATGGAGGAATAAAAGGAAAGGATAAAGAGGAAAAGTTATTATAGTTACTTTTGACATAACATTTAATTTTAAGAAAAATTGTCAAGTCTACAAAAATATTAAAATCACATTTCGATAGATACTTAAAATTTCCAATCGCTTTTCTAACAATCACATCAATTTGTTATACAACAATAACCATAAATTTAGTCCTTTTGAAATGAATACAATCAGTTAAACTAGAAATTTAACATATAACCTGTTTTCTCTTTTTCTTGATGATAAACTTAATAGCTCTGCTTGAAGATCGCGTTCAAAGTTTGAGTCTTCAAAATGTGTACTACAAACATGTCTAGTTATATGATTAAACAAATCGCGTCTTTTGTACCGTTCCATCCATATCTTTTTAAGCCTTTTATCCTTAGGAAACGCATTAAATAAAGTTTTTAAATTGTCTTGTTTAGCACTATGAAAATTATTATTACAAATTATAACACTACACCTCACTCATGGCATTTTTACGTGGTAAATTAATAGTCTATATTAAACACTACACCATCAATTTATTAAAAACAATTATCAATAACTAACTAATTACTGCAGAATACCCAAACAACTATGAACGATTTACTTAAATACTTGGAAAAATGCAAAAATACTAGTTAAGTTGCATTGTAAACAAACATGAATTCTAAAGGTTAGACATCTTGTGACGTAGTATGAGATAAGCCACGCCCATAATTTCTGGCTGTTACTCGACCGTCTTTTTTACGGACCGTGGGCTAAGTAATACTGCAACACACAAGATGACAGGGTCGGCTTACATTTATGATTAATTTTCTTAATAAATTTTCTCGAAAACATAAGGAATTTGACATCACTTGCTTAATAAAAGTTGCTCATTTTCTTGCCATCTATCACCATTTTCAAGGAACGTACTTATTTCAAAAACACTGTATATTGACCAAGTAAAAGCGCCTTCTCTCGACGCAAGTTTTTGCTAATTTTTCCCTCATAAATCAATATGCCAACTGGCAAGAAGAGCATTGGAATTCAAGCTAGCTGTGGTTATGTTAAAGCAAAACAATGACAGTTAGACTCACTTTCCGCACCTCGTGGCGTGGGAAAAGTGGGAAAACGGCTTTAATCCCAGTTAGACATTGTACTTACTTGAAGGTAAATAGAACTGGTTATAAATTACACAGGCCAACAAGGAAAAAATTCCAGAGATCAGACACTGCGTTTCCGAAGGCATTTGGCGCGCTGAATCCGAATCTGGCCTCAGAATTGATCCATCACCCTAGGTTTCCGAGATATTCTAACCTAAAAGTGCAAAAAACACGTATTTTTGCTATTTTCAAGGTTATGTAACTTGGCGAAAAAAATTTTTTTTCTCAAAACTGAAAATATCATTGGAAACTACTATCTTTCCCCTTCAAAACGCATTTTTTTATTTGTAAAAAGCTTTATTTTTCGCGGAGATATCGTCGATTAAAGATGATCAGTATAGCTACCTTATTAAACCATGGCTCGACCTATAACACAATTAATGGGTATTATGGGTTATTGGGTAATAGGGCTTGAAGTTAACCTTCCTGACGATTAGGGCTCACAGCGCTTAGTGTTGTGGGGTTATAGGGCTTGGGATTAACCTTCCAGACATATAGGGCTTGGGGTTAACCTTCCTGACGATTAGGGCTCGCAGCGCTTAGTGTTATTGGGTTATAGGGCTTGAAGTTAACCTTCCTGACGATGAGGGCTCGCTCCGCTTAGTGTTGTGGGGTTATAGGGCTTGGGGTTAACGTTCCTAACAATTAGGGCTAGCAGCGCTCAGTGTTATGGGGTTAGCCATGATGTAATAATATAGCCATACTGGTCATCTTAAATTGACGATATCTCCGCGAAAAATAGAGCTTTTTCCAAATAAAAAAATGCGTTTTGAAGGGGAAAGATAGTCGTTTCCAATGATGTTTTCAGCCAAAAATGTTTCGCCAAGTTACATAACCTTGAATATAGCAAAAGTACGTGTTTTTTGCACTTTTAGGTTAGAATATCTCGGAAACCTAGGGTGATGGATCAATTTTGAGGCCAGATTCGGATTCAGCGCGCCAAATGCCTTCGGAAGCGTAGTGTCTGATCTCTGGAATTTTTTTTTTGAAATTTTGTCGGCCTGTGTTATTGATCAATTTTGGGAACGTTTAATGACAATATTTTTTTTTATGGTACCAATTTTAGTTATATTCTGATATTAATTTTAAATATTTTAAAAATACAATACATATACGTGTTTATTACAGTTGCCTTAATCGACAGTTATGTCTGCTATGGTTTATGTTTTATTATTATCATGATTTATTTTTGATTAAAAAGTGGGTTGCCCTAAATTTGACCAATATATGACCAGTTTATTGAAGCATCTAAGGGAAAATGGTTGGAATCTAAAAGATTTAGGTAGAACTGCATAAACAACGTCACGAATTTATATACAGGGTGTAAATTAAGTACGCGCACAAGCTTTAGGCCATGTAAATAGATCTGCTAATAGATTGGGGTTCATTTGTTATTTTTATTTTAATTTTATTTATTTTATATTATTTAATGTTATTTTAAAACACATAGTTTTTTAAACATTATAAAATATCTCCGAAAGCGTTTGATACAGATTGATGAAACTTAGGCTACCGATTTACTTAATTAAATGTAAAAATTCACTGAATTCGAATATAAATACGTTTACCAGGAGCGGAGACTTAGGGTTGCTCACTCTGTAAACCTCAGAAATTCTACGCCCCTGGATCTCTTTAAAATTTGACCACTACTTGTAACTATTTGTAATATTTTCAAGAAAAAGGACACCTTCATTTGATTCGAAAAAACGGACAATTTTCGATTTATTATTTTTTTAAATCTTCACTGTATTTTATAATCACTCAAAGAATGACGCTTTAAAGTTTGTGCACATATTGTGTACATATTTTTTATTTGAAGAGCTCTTGAAGTTAAAAATTGGAAATCGATTTTCGTTTTCCATTTAATTTGAATAATTTTTTGATAAAAACTATGTTATTTGAAACTATTTTTACTAACGACGCAAAAATTTAAAAATTAACCCACGATGAGTAATTATTGATAAATTGAAACGGAAATAACATAACTTTTACCAAAAAATATTCGAATTTAATGGGAATATAAAAAGGTTTTAATGAAAAATCAGTTCATTTAATTCATTTAAATTTTATTACGTAGACCCCTAGTAGATGCAACAAGCATAGCGAATTGTGCTGATTACTTCAGAAATTTGTAAAATTGGTCAAAAATTGTTAAATGTAAAACCCGTTTAACTGATCAAGGTCAAATAAAATAAAACTTTTGTTCTTTCTAAATCTATTTCTGGTTAATCATAATGATAAAACTTCATAAGAAACAAAGAATTTAAATTATATAAATGGTTATGTTGGTGTTCCCCGTTTAAAATATGTATTTGTAGTAAATTTCTCTTGGGAAACTTCTTATCGGGTAAACATTTCTTGATAAATTTGGTATATAAGTGTATGCATTGGGTAAATACAGACATGAATTCTGTCTACGTGGCAAAAGTTTTAAAATAAAGTTTAAAATATTGGACGAACGAAATGAAAAGTCATATAAGGTTTTCAGAATTGCTATAATGTAAAAATATGTCAGTAGGCATTGCAATAAAATAACTCAACTAAGAAAAATAATCGCACGTTGTATACCATCTACCGTATTAGCAATATTTCCACTACTAAGTAACATTTCAAATCATCTAGTGCAGACTCAGAAAAAGTAAAATCTCATTTAGTTTAATTAAAAATCGTAACGACTTCAAAAAAGAGCTACAAATAAAAACCACAAATTTCGTTTGCGGCTCGGATTGACTTGACCTTTTTGTCAAAAATACTCCGATGGAATAGTCAAATCACGTATAACGGTTATTTATAATACCATCGCTAGATTGTCTCCTCCAAATTATACCTACACTTCAAGCTGTAACTAAAGAATTGCGTAATCCCCGTTATGGACAAGCTTGTTGTGTCTAGTGGTATAACGATTTGTTTATAGTTAATTTTACGATAATATGCAATGCAATTGTTAGAAGTACCTTTGTAATGTTTTATGAAGATGTTGAATTTACGTAGAGCTATTTTTTTTTGTGTTGAATTTTTTATTTTTAAATGTGTTTCTGAAAATAGTCATTCTCTAAGACTTTAAATCAACCTATGAAAAGGAAGGCCTTACAGAATAGGTTACAAATTCCCAATATCGACTTATTGTTTTTTTAAATACTGGGTAGCAAACGTTCTAGAAACCAATTAAGGATAAATGTGACAGTACGCCTTGCCTACAGTTCTGATTATAAAACGATTATTAAACAGTTGCTTATCGTGGCAAACAAGTATTGCTTTAAAAAATTAATGAAACGCATATTATGCATGGAATAATCGAGGTGATCCAGTTAATATATGCCGTGTTAATACTATTTGCCATAATATGTCGTTAATTGTAAAATTTTCTAAACTCTATACAAATGAGAAACATATTGTAAATGCGTTTTATCTAATCGACATTCTAACCATGTAAAACTGGTGTATACGTTTTTATTTTCCAAGAAAATTTTGAAAAAACTAAGTAAAGAATATACCATAAATTTAATGCTTAGATAACTTTTTAGGTTACATATCCTGTACTGTTAGAGACAGTTCGTTCATTCAAATTTAACATGTAATCCTAAGAGACATACAGATTTGATTTATATCTGAAATGTAACAGTTTTTTTTCCAAAGTAAATTTTGGTCTTTACTATTTATTTTTTCTCGAATATAAGAGTAAAAGAAAGAAAAGGTGTACAATGTTGCACGAATAACCCCCGCACAGAGAAAGTATATTCATGTCTCGTCCATTTAAACTTGTTTTGAATTACTTTTCCCTAGAGAAATAAATAGGAACAGAGGATAAGTATAAACTTACATATTTCAGCTATTTAAATTTAGAACGGCGAGCTATTTCATTTGAACGTTTAAAATTTTCCAGTCTGTTGTTATATTTATTATATTAATCACAGGATCAATGTCTTACTACGAGATAAAAAATTTCGCAAAGTGAAAAAGTGCAAAATCTCGTTTGATTTTCGTCATTTCTTGAAGGAGTTCAATAGTTCAAAGCCAGTTTACAGTTTGCTAATTTGGGAATTTTTGATAACTTAATTTGCAACGAAAATAAAATAGTTACGTAATACTTTAAAATAGTCGAAAATTTAATATGTAGTTTATTTTGACTGGACAAGAAACCTTGCAAATATTGTTTGATTCGTGTGGCAGAATTGATATTAAATAATTCAACTTTTAAAAACGTATATTGGTATTTTTACATTTTGTGCGATTTTTGAGGGTTCTACACTTTTTCAGAGGAAAAAGGTATCTTAATTGTTTCGAAGAAAAAAATATTTTTGCTCTTGACGTTTTTGTTAATCAAGTCATTCATGCATGTTAAATATTATTTTTGGAAAGTTTTATTAAAAATGCTTCAAATTAAAATAAATAAATACATACATTTGTCCAACCAACACATAACTGTCCTTGTTGACATCTAGGAAATTTTTCTCAATAGCGAAATACTCAAAAAGAAAAAAGAAAACTATTATGTTTATTTAAAAATCTCTTCTCCGAATGTTACTACTACTGAACCAGAAGAGATACAACAATCTTAAAAATACCTGTATTAATATAGCTAACAGCTAACACATTCAATAATTTGTACGAAATAGTAGATTTCTGTTTGCAGAAAAAAGTTTTCATATTGGTCCTTCCAGAATTTATCACGGGTGTAATATATAGTTTACCTGTATTTGCAATTGCATTCCGCAATATTTTCAACACAATTAATAACCACTCCCATTTGTATTAATTTCATGGTATGATCTAAGTATTTATTAATCGGAATATTTAATTCAGAAAAACTAGAGAATAATGTCCATTATCATATTTCTTTGTATGCCTTTTCAAAGTTGGTCATGGTAATTATAAAATTACAATTTATAATTCTAAAACGACGTAGATTCCAGTTTTTCTCGTATCAGGCTACTGGTAATAAACTGCTACCAGATATATCTCGTTGTTACCATGTTGCCGCTCGTAAACATCAGCCATGCATATAATCTATATTAGCTACATATGTAAGTACAACTTGTTCAGATTTATAGATGTACAGACCATCAACATAATAAATTTAAAAAATAGAATAAACTATAACTTCTGCTATCTCGAACAAGTTGGGGTTCTCTAATGTACAATTACTCGTCGCCATTTTATCAAAAACTCTTTTACGTGCCAATCTTTGAAAAAACTATTAGCAATTAATTTTTTTATTTGAAATCTGATAACACCTCATTCACATGATCTTTTGGCTTGACCTCCTGGGATTTTGTTTTTCTAGAAATCCTATGTTGTTACATCTACAAGGCCATGTGATAAATGTATTGTCAATATATCTGAACTTTTCGATTTAGAGTTGTTGAATCTGTCTTTTACTAGAAACTTTTCATATAGACATTGCCAAGGCTGGGGATTATATCACAGCTGCTTCTTCAGTTTATTTCTGTAACTGTAAGGGAGAAAGAAGTCCATTTGGTACATGCTCTTGTCAACTCTACTAAATTCTTACCCTTCTGTGATGAGCCTTTATGAAGTTCTTCCAAAGTTTCCTTTACACAGTTTCCTTGACATCATCCCTTGATCTTTTTTATAATCTCCACTGTTTTTGACATGATATTTAACTGTATGTCTTTAATGACGTGTCGGGTCACGCGGTTGATCTAACTTCACTCACTTTTGGTTGCAGTGATACTTTTGATTTGTGTATCTTCGGTAGATAGTAAAGGATCTCGAGTCTCGAGTTGTTTGAATGGATTGTTTTTGATCTTATACACTGGTAGTTCGTGTGTTGCTTGAGCGATTGCTTCTTCCACCACGTCTTGAGGCTGATGCCGAACGTCAACACATGGTGTCCAGAGCGTCACCGATTTCTTCTTTTGGAATCGTCCCGGGTGCCATGACGAAATTTGGACCTTTGTACCGTCCTCTTTTAGTTCTACAGAAGCCATGTTAATGACTTATCCAGATTCGTCTGATTGGTGCATTTTTCGATGAATAGTTTATTTAGCTTCTTTCTCTGCATGTTTTTGTCTTCCGTCTCTGTGTTCCTCTAACTGCTTTCTAGTGTCTCATTAAAATTATTTGTAAACTTCAAAAGATATGCGTTGTTAAAAAATGTATTTCTTAAATTCTTAGGACTTAGGCCGGTGTCCCATGCATCCGAATTCCGATGTACGATATCCGAAAATATTTTAATTCAAACGAATGATAATACTATAATTCACATGCATCCGAAATTAATCTCATAGAAATGAAGTATAGAACCATGGAATTTATTACAAGATGAAGGTGAAACATTTTTAAATGGTATGTATATATCATATATCATATATCAATAATAGGTATATATCATAGAAAATATACGTAGTATTATATTTTCTACATTCGACATTATAATATATAACATTTATTTGACTGTAAATATATCAAACAACAATCATAGTATGTTAAAAACTTAAAAAGTGAGGTTAAAAAACATACGATTTCGGACAAAAGTTAAAATTATTTCTACTTTTTCCGACGTCGTATGAATTTTAAAAATTTCGGATGAAAATGAGCGGTAAAAATTTGAATGTATATTAACCAATAGGAACACTTTCGGATCTTCGTATCGTCGGAATTCGGATGCATGGGACACCGGCCTTATAAATCGGGACACAATTTATAATTTCCTAATTAAGTAACTATTTTGAAAAGTAGTCAATATATTTTGGAACAAGGTCCCTTAAATATTATTTTTATTTAAAATAAATATTATTTTCATAATTTAGCGTAAATGAATATGCAAATGAAAAGTTTTTGATAATATACTCTGATAAAATTTTAAATAACAATATTTCACTAAACATCTGTTAGCTCAGTGGCGGCTCGTTTCAAATTGTGATCGTAAGTTTGGTCAAAATATAAAATGTAGGTACATACCTACCTATTCTTGGTTTTATAAACCCTAACCTGGTTTGCTAAAATAATTTAACTTAAAAGAGTAGTAAAATTTATTGTTAATAATAAAACTGCTTATTTTATTAAATAGAATTAGTAATATTAAAGAATTTCGGGGTCTTATTAGTTGATATTTGTTAATGTTCTGAATTTTTCCGATTTTGTTTCCAATTTTTCTGGGGAAAAACCGCTGTTTGTTCTGACGGCTTTCCCATTAAATTTTGAATCTCTAGCTAGAGTATTTAATCATGTTGGTCAGGATAAAGTTTGTATATTTGTATATTTTACGACTAATTTTTAAAAAATAAGCACTTAAGACACATTTATGACCTGATTTATTTCCTGTATAGTTATTTATTAAGTGTAAATAAATACAAGCACAAGGACGACCGCGTCAAAACGCTTTCACTTAATTCTTGTTCTACTGCTGAACAAAAAGAATATTGAAACATTTTAATTCAGTCACCCTTATTTTTTACAATTCAATAGTTAATAGCTATGTCTGCTATAATTACCATTGCGATAAATATAATGTTAAAGTTCCGTTTGATACATATTTGTTTTTGCAACACAGTGGTGTAGTTTATAAATTAATTAATTATGCTTCATTTAATCGAACATTTCCTAAGTCACAACGAAATTTAATAATGAGCCTTGCCACGAGATGTCAATATTTTTGTCGTAATATATCAATACCTATATACCAATTTTTTATTAATAGTTACTATTTTATGTAGGTACTAATTATTCATATTGGCTTACATTTTGTCAATTAATTTAGTTGAGAAGTAACAAAGCATGCAAAACTGCACATGGCGGTAAAGCTTTTTAAGCCAGATTTTCATTTTCATTAGGTTTTGAAAATAAAGAATTCAAAGAGCTGTTTTAAAGATTCTTACAAAATTTAATCGACGTTCTCAATGTGTGCAAAATAATTAGCAAACTTATCTAAATAATTATCTAACAAATATAGGTGGTTTTAATTTAATAAGAAAGTAAAAAGGTAGGTATGTATTTTTGCATATTTGAAACGTGAATGACTTTCTTGTTTTGGGAGGTCCGCCCTGTATCGAACTATAATAAAAAATAAAGATATAAGGTTTTTTTATAACAATATATAGGTATATAAACAACTATTATATTAATTTATTATATAAAATCGTACTTTTATCGTCCTATATTTATATTATGTGGGCATGTTTTATCTTATCTTGAGGAAACCGCTAGAATATAGATAATTCGAGTTATAAATGTAGACTTCTTCTAATAGTTACTTCAATATTTAATGTTAGTATAAAGATCAATAAATAGGAGAGTTTTGAAAAATATGTAACAAGAAAATATTTTTATATACATGCACACTACTACCAAGATTTGTATGATGATAAAAGAAATACATAACATTAGAAAGTCACATATTACTAAATATTTATTCTACCACAAATTGTTTTTTACTAAATCGATATTTAATGTTCTCATATTCATTTAACCAAAGACTATTACTTCTACCACAACAGCAATTTGTATCTACATTTTATTGACAAAAATTATTTATTTAGAGAATTTATTGAAGGAAAAAATGAATAGTAACAGCTTAAGCAATTGTAGATCTAAGCACTATAATTTGTTGTGATATAGAATATAGCTCGAAACATAATTTACAGTACTTTTCGCACACAGTTATATTTGCAATTTTTTACTAAGAATATCACAGGTACCTACTGAACAGGTATTTTACTGAAATAGAAATATTGCTAAGTACTACAGAGTAACTATGGTCCATAACTTCAGGACACAATTTTTTATGGTATTTAAAGAAAAAAGTTCCCATAAACACTTAGATTCCGAGATACAGGATGTTGAAAATTTTAAAAAATTCATTAATATTTGAAATAAATTTGGAACATCATGTTAGGTTCTTAAAATTTAGCAGTTATTGTACGTTGGTAAATAGCTGCATTTTTAGGATAAAATCAATTTTTATCTGCCGCCAGTGACGTAGTTAGGCGAGAGTCACTCGACGTTTTCGTCATAAAATGTAGACCGCCAATGGATTTTTAAAAAATTTTATCAGTTTCGGACTCGCCTAACATTTTACAACAAAATAGTTGTCTTGAATTTTTTGACTTATACTAACCTATTAGAAAAATGACCGGCAACTACAAACAACAATCATATCAATAACACAAAATCAAAGCAAATGTTGAAACTGGCCACCTTCTGATAAAAGATTCTGATAAAATGATTCCAATCATTTCATAATTGATTGTCTCACTCGTTGAAAAATTCCTAGAGAATTTTGTATGACATCACAGCTTTGAATTATTCGATTTTGTAACTCGTTTTTATCTAGAACAGGTGTCTTATACACAAGAGACTTGAAGTGACCCCATACAAAAGAGTCGTGAGGATTCATATCGGGGCTGCGCGCTGGCCAAGCTTGGGTATCTGCGTGTCCGATACAACGAATAGGAAAGGTGTTGTCGAGGCACTGACGAGCAACACGGCTGAAATGAGCTGGGTCACCATCGTGCATAAACCAGAAATTAGCGCTTTTAATAAATCATTTAATTTTTCGGCTAGAAACTGATTTTACAAGTTACCAGTAAATCGAGCTGGTAAATAGTATGGTCCAATACATTCAACGAAAATGAATGCTGAAAACGACAATCTCTTATTGAATGTGGATTTTCGTCCACCAAAAAATGTTCATTGTGAAAATTAATAATTGCTTCTTGTGAAAAAGTTGCCTCATCACTCATCAGTAATAAAATTTTTGTCAAATAATTGTTATTATGTCCCATTGTATGGAGTAACCTACTAAAATCTAGCCTTGGCTGAAAGTCACGGAGCAGCAGAGCTTGTACCCGTTGTATGTGGTATGGAAATAACTGACATATTTTCAAAACTTTCCAAATAGTCTTTGTAGTGAGTTTTAAATTTTTGAGATACTCCAAATTAAAATTTGAAATATGAATTGCAAAATTTGATAATTGATTTGATGGTTCAAATAATTAATGTTCTACAAAAAATAAAAGCCAATGTGGTAATCTGTAATTTTTTTTCAGATCTCCATTAGCTAGTTATCAGTAGGTACATTTTTTACTTTTGTTCAGAGAATTTTACTATTTTTCGAAAATTATTCCAAGGCAGGATGGTGTTCATAATTTTATTTAAAAGAACACAAAAGTAAATTTCAATAATTGAATTATTAATTATTTTTATTGAATTATGTTTACAATTTTAAGTACCTGCCATTGTCATATTTGAGTAAAATTTCAACTATACATTATTTATTGCAACACACTTAGCTTATGGAGCATTATTTTGGTGATGTCGACTATCGCTCTTAATGTTAAATATAAACCCATCACTTTAATCCTGAGGAAGGACTCATAAACTAAGTGTTACATATACAAAAAGTTAGTATCTATATTCTCTGGAGTGCTATGCTCAATTGCCTTTGATTAAAAGATTGAACTCTATGAAAAATTTGTATAACAACATTTTTACTTTCTCAGAGTAACATTAAAGAATATTTATTTATTCAGTTGTTTTCTTTTTTCAGAACCCTTCCTTCTCGATGAGAAAATGTTGCCCATTTTGGACGAAGTGGAACCACCACGTGCCATAGCCGTCCCTGTACAAATAGTAAAATCGGAATATAACAAGGCACCTGATACCCAATACCTTTTGAAAGAATTTGAAACAATGTACGACGTGGTGGAATTTACTCATGGCACTTTAACCCCACCCCAAAGTCCGCCAAGTGGGCAACCAAATCTTACGACTCTAGAACCACTTCTTACTCCAACAGCCTATTCAATCATTCCAGAAAATAAATTAACACTTTTTTCTATGCCTGAAAAACAACTGCTGCCCGAAGTTCCCCCTGTACCCTATACTCACGACATAAGTTACCCCCCCGCAGACACCCCCCAACCGGATATTGCCCATGAACTTGCGGTAGTCGATGAACTCGTACGTACCCGTGTAGAAGATATGCAGTGGAGCAGTAGTAGCAGCAATCCAGGATCGCCAGGAAGTAGTAGCACAAGCAACTTTGGGGACTGCTCCTCTGATGATCCCGAATGGATGCCGGAAACCATCCAGTCGTACACGAATGATGAGACTACTATTAAAACCCCTCGTAAGAAATCCAAGCCGTACACCAAGGGTGCAACCGAAGACAAAAAGGTCAGGAAAAAGGAACAAAATAAAAATGCTGCCACCAGATACCGCCTCAAGAAGAAAGCCGAAGTTGAGGAGATTTTAACTGAAGAAAAGGGACTGCTGGACACAAATTCAGATTTAAAGAATAATATTACCGATTTGCAACGCGAAATTAAGTACTTAAAAGGTCTTATGCGTGATCTCTTTAAAGCCAAGGGTCTTATCAACTAACGAACACACTTTATTAAAATATTTTTTGTTTTTTTTATGTATCAAACGTGCTATATTTTAGAGGATTCCAATATCACAAGTTGTTTGATAGAATGTAGGTGTGTTAGGAAAGATTTTTAAGGTATATCTTTAAGTATACAGGCAAATCAAATATTTGGACTTTGTTAATCCAAGTGTATGATTTGGCCTTGCTTTATTTTTAATGTTATATATGCTTCAATTTATACTTTTAACGTAGTTTTAATTCACATACTAATAAAGGATGAATTTAGGTGGGAATATTTTTGGTGTTTTATTTCTCGAGATCTTTACCTACACATCAGTGAAATGGAGCACTCACTTATGTCGACTATTAACCAATCAAGCTGCATTAAATGGTTCTTCAGAAATTGCACTGAACCACAGGGGAATTCATTAGCAAATAGCCAACTGTAACAGCGACTCATCAATGGTGAAATATTTGAGCTCTTTATGTATAGATGAATAGATGATACTAAATTTTTTGAATTATAAACTAAGAAAAAGTTGAGGATACTTAAATCTTAAATCAGTCTTTATTGTTAAAATTTTTAATTTTTACTACCTCTCCAATTTTCAAATAAACAGCTTAATTTCACGACGTACCTACTACTGCCATATTTGACATTATCCTTGATATTTCCCAAACAGTTCTAAAGCTCAGAAAAATCTGAAAAGAATCCAGAAGACTCATGATCGTTCCAAAACTGTAATCTGTTCCACTGATTTTTTTTTTTTTTATGGAGACATTTGCCATTTGCACCAAAACTGGCTATCGCAGCGTGTTTAGCGACCTCAGGTGCGTACGGTGCCGCCCATAGATTAAATACAAAGTGCCGAATTTAGAGGGGTACTTTAATTTTTTGACAATTTTCATGGTCCCTCGATTTTACTCAAAAAGTTTTACGACTAGGTAAAACCTAAAAAAATTCAGGTCCTAACCAATTCAAAATTCGTTTGAAAGGCCAGAGGATATTGCAAATGCATTTGCTAAGTACTTCAAGTTGGTGTATTCTGTAGATACTCCCTTACAAAGAAATGGTACATGTAAAGATTACAACTTGGATAATTTAAATATAGGGACCATCAGCNTATTTGTTTAAATAGAAAAGTTAGCTAATAAAAGTTTTTGACTCACGAGACGAGAGATGTCTTGTATTATGTTCCTTTAGACAATTTTACAATAATCTAGCGGATATGACTTCTTTCGAGTTTCTCTTTTATTTTCGCTAATTTTCCTGGTGTAAATACAATTCGTAATGTAGAAGAAAATAAACAAAGCTAATCAGAAACGAATCCATTTTATTGATGATACAAATATTATGTTTCCTATGTTGACCGGATCAACATTTAATAATTGCGCTTTGCATAACTGCTTTTATATAAATTTATGAGCAATAAATATTCTGTTGTAGTTCTATTATTGTCGAATCATTGGCGGCAGCACAGAACAAATTGTACGCGCCACACTGACAATCAGATAATGTATTCACAAGGCTGTCGCGCTTTTCACTTGCGTGATCACCCTGTAAAGTATTTTTTGGCCTTGTGTATTTTGATGCGCACAAAATGTGTGTCCGTTTTTGCTGTAGTCTCGGAGATTACAGAGAAACTCGAAATGCAATCCGATTTTTCAGGATACAACAATGAAAGAGCGCGGTATCAGTATCCGTTTAATATTAGCTGCTTGTGAAACGGAGCGCGTGTGCCACTACGATTCGTGCCAGATTACAAAAATAGACGCGCGTCACTTTAAATTCACCCTTATCTCTTTTTAAGGCCATAAAACTACTGACGCGGGCCGAGTCGCTTCGGTGGTGTCTCGAACGGACCGCAAAATATTCCCGTTTTTGAAATTGAAAATACGAGGGAAAGCGATAGACTAGGTCCTATATTTTGAACCATCGAATACATAAAATAATGTGTTATAAAGAAATTTTTCCCAAATGTGTCTTGTCTTGACTGAACCGATACATATTATTAAAAATTTTAAACAATTATTAGCATACAGTTATAAAATTATGGAAAATACGTATAAGTGACATTGCTAGATAACCTCGGTTGCCTAACCCTCAGGAGTCATAGCTTCAGATTCAAAAAATTCTTTAAAGTTAAGAACGAATGGTGGCTAGAAGCAGTGGCGGTTTTACCATAAGAGCTGCGGAGCTGCAGAACACATAAAATTTTATGTATTTAATCATATTAAATATCAACAAAATATTTAAAGAATCCAAATGTACTCCCGCTAAAATAAATCTAGGAGCTTATATTATTATTTATTGCGACGCGAGCTACGCTCCTTAATATATGCAACCTCATATACACAATGTGTGAACAGCGAACAATTATATGCGTCCTTTGTTTTTATTGGCTGATCAGGCACGTGACCCAGTACACGAAGATAGGGGCTTTGGCGGCTGCAATACTGACAGCCACTGCGTTGCATTCTGCAGTAAATGCAGTAGTATTTCGTACGTGGTATGTGGTGGTTTATTTCTGCGAGCGGCACGTGTGAATATTTTCGTTTAGGCGTCTACGGATATTATAGTTATTAAAATGAATAGCGTTTCGTTTAAATAAAATAACTTTATTTGGTTCTCTGCCTTATGAGGATAAACTAAAAATAAAAGAAGTAAAAGTTATAAAAAAACAATAATGTATACACAAAAGCAGAGTGGGTGTGCGGGTGTGATTTAAAATATTCACTGTTTTGTTTTCCGTGCTTACTTTTCGGTGGGGATAAAGCGGACAATATACAGTGTGAAAGATTTAAGTTATTAAGTCTTTAGGTAAAATAAACATAAGAAGTCAGTTAGATTCTGCATATTGGGATAATATACGGAAACATATGAACAGGTAATGAAAAATCGTCATGTATTATTTAAAATCATAGATTGCATAAAATTTTACGGAGCTTTCGAATTAGCACTTCTCGGACACGACAAGACAGAAAATTCGGACAACGCTGATGTGTTTCGTGGACTCATAAATTTTAAAAGAACATCTAGCCACATTGGTATGACCGGGATTTTCTGTGATTGTACCGGGAATTAGCTGTATGGTCCCGGATTTCGGATTTGCACGTATAACTCCCGGAATATAATATAATGTACATATATATAAAAAAATATAAAGAAAAAATCATAACACGCCGAGGAAAATTAAAATTCGTTGAATTGTTGGTAAATATCACAAACGATTTTTTTTTATAAACAATATTCAATAATTTAATAAAATATATTTAGTTTATTCCAATTTATTATACCATCAGTAGGTAATTCGTAAATGGATATTTCAAAAAGGTATCTATTTCAAAAATCATTCTTGTGAAAATCTGTATTTTTTTTATAAATTCATTGTTCCTTGAAATTCAGAAGTGCCAGGAAAACGCGTGACCTTGAAAATTTTAAAATTTTTCGTCTGCAGCGCCATTTAGAAACTCCGGGCACTTAATATCCCGGAATTCAATTCAACAAATATAACAACCCTAAGCAGAACACATTCAATCAATGTTCACGCGCCGCCACTGGCTAGAAGCCTTGTTTGTATATAATACAATTAAACAACCAATTTAATATAGAAAGGGAAATACTAGATGAAGACTCTCCTACAAAATCACTGTAACTCTTGTTGAAAATTTAAATAAAGAAGATAGGGATTATACAAGTCTCCAAGTAGTGATTTCATTCCTAAGTTTGACTGGTTGTATAACTGTCTTACATAAACAAGGCTAGAACTTATCGAGAGAGACACAATATTACGTAGAGGAATACATTCAAAAGAAAATAGACTATTTTACTAGTGTGTCACATATTTAGGCAACCCGCAACAAATTGTCATAGTTAAAATTGCACACACCGAATCTAATCCTTGTGTACTATTTACATATTAGGTAGGTACCTACTATAAAAATGAACAACTTCAAATTAATTTATTTTTACAAGGATTTAGAAGTATTTAAGAACAATCAACACGTGTTTGGTAAAATAGATACACTAATGTGTTTAAAATTTAGAAAAAATGATATAAAAGAATATTCCTAAATTTAAATAAAGTAAATATTTAACATTAGCCGTGTTATTCCTAATGCGCATGCTCGTGGTGAATAGCCTCATACTCAGGTGAGATCTTGTTGATTTGTTATGGCTGTCATTAGCGTATTTTTTCTTGTTTTGTTTAATCTTGTCATTTTCTAGTTCTACTAAGAATTTTTATTTTGTTTCTTGGTGTTGTACTGTGTCAGTGTGTTTATCGTTTTTTTTTTTCTTCAAATGGTTTGTTATAGACATAGACGTACTCTTAACCAATACCAAACTTTTCGTAGATGATATCCTGTTGCGACGCTACTGCGCTTACATGAAATTATCTTTATCTCAGTAACATTGATATAATTTTCATTTATTAATTACTATAAATTGTGTTTATGTGTGTTACTATATATTGTGAAATTTAACAATGCAGAATCTGAAACTTTTGTGTCAACTTCCGGTGTGCCTCAAGGATCCATATTGGGACCATTGCTTTTTATCTTATTTATAAATGACATCTCTGATTATATAAAGCATGCAAAGTTCTTACTCTATGCAGATGACTTGAAGATGTACCTTAACATAACATGTTGGGATGATGTTGCAAAATTGCAAAGTGATGTCACAGCTGTTTCTGAGTTTTGTAAAGATAACGACCTAGCTTTAAATGAGGCAAAATGTAAACTGGTATCATATACACGGAAGAAATACCCTATATTGGGAGAATATATGGTGAATGGTGTTGAGATAGAGCCTCTAAATAGAATCAGGGACCTAGGTGTAATTTTTAGCAAAAATTTTACATTTAATGAACATATATATACAGGAAGCTCGGTTTTGTTCTTAGGACTAGCCAAGAGTTTAAATCTAACACAGTTATAAGGCTATTCAATACATTTGTAAGATCAAAACTGGAGTATTGCAGTGTGATTTGGAACCCACAAGCTACCAGTAACAAGGACACAATAGAGAAGATACAGAAGAAGCTTTTGAGGTCAATATATGTTAAAGAGTATGGAGTGTACCCGTTCATGGTATCATATGAACATCAACGAGCAGAGTTTGGCGTGACCTCTTTTGATAGGAGAAGAGAAAAGGCTCAGATTTTGTTCGCTTATAATATTTTACATAGTAAGATTGTTGTCCCCGATTTGTTGGCGTCTATTAATATTAATGTACCCGATATGAGAATGCGAATTAGATATAGACTTTTTAAAATATTTAATATTAATTCACCCCTAGAACAGTGTCTGTGTACGGTGAATAATTTGTTAAGAATATACGATATTGACATTTTTAATATTAGTCGGACTAAGCTACTCTCATACTTATGATACGTATATGATTGGGTGTTTTATGTACATTTTAACTGACATTTTTTGCTCTCTTTTTACATTGTATTTTGCATGTCTGGTTGTTTATACATTATTTTTAACTTGTTTTTATATTAGCTAACATTTCTCAACTGTATACATGTAATTGGACTGTCCCTTTGTCTGTATGTATGCAGTATAAATAAATAAATAAATAAATGTCAATTAATAAATTCTATGATTCTTTTAGTTTGTCACTTGGGGTTTGAAACTTCTTAAATATTTCTATTGCCAGAATATCGCGATTTTGAGGGAGGACATTTTTTTGACACTTATGTCCAAAGTACATAAGGTCAAAAATCGATCTAGTAAAAATATTGAGAAATTCTTCATGACAATGTGTCTATTGCTATATCAAATCACATTCAATTGATTTATTCAAACAAATTCCTGGACGGGTTATTTCGAGACATGTTAATGTCAACTGGACACAAAGTTTACGTGATCTCACCCCTTTGGACTTTTTCCTACAGGATTATGTGAAATTTTTGGTTTATTGAAAGGAATCAAAACATAAATTAAATATTCAACGCACCAATGAAAATATTCCACGTGAAACGTACAAGTTGTCGAAAATTGGATCTCCAGAAGTACAGTCGTGGAGGACATTTAAACGATGTAATTTTAAAATATGTTGTCGATTGCTTTTCAAAATAAAATATAGTATTGGAAAAAAATTTCATGAATTTTTTACTGATTTTCGAAAAGTTGTATCTCAGTGAAAAATGGTCGTATCGAGATAAAGAAATAAGCATTTTGAAGCTTTAAGTCTCTAATTTTAAGATCTTTAGACAAAAAAAATTTTTGAGGTACGGTTATCGAGCAATCAAAAGAAATACATAGAAAAAAAATATTACAATTTTTTTTTGTTTAGGTATCCCTGGACTCACGAATTTTTTTTCAAATTCCATCAATACAAAGGGCGGTTAATTTATTTATTCAGCTTCAATTTGATTTTTGAAAGATCTCCGTGCGATAATGGTGGAAAAATAACACTTTTGTCTTTAATAATCGATATCTCTGCAAGAAATTATTGCACAGTAAATTCAAAGGAACTTTTGAAAATTTGAATAAATTCTCTATAAGGACCCGCCCTTGTTTTCGAAGAAAATTTTTTTTTCAATCTTTGACATTTTGAAAAAAGTGAAAAAAATGGGTTTTTAAAGTTTGTTAGAAAATCTACCGCTAATTTACAAATATTTATGAAGACTAATGTTGAGAGAAATTTTTACAGCAGAATGTACACATTATAACCCTGTAAATTGTCAAGTTGATGCATCAAACCGTTTTTCTGTTCCAAATGATCAAAGCTTGGGAAAGAATAAAAGGAACACGTTTAATGCTTCTAAACATTACGTAATCATTATCAAAATAAAAAGGAAGAATTATTATTTTCGACATTTGCTTCAATTTTATATTATATATATTTAAATTTTAGAAAAAAAAATTAAAAAATTCTTAAAAATTGTTCAACGTTCATTTTTTTTATTATGGAAAAGTTGCTGTACGACCCAGCCTTTGCATAACATAATTATACTAATATTTATTTAATCGCATTAAGTGCAAAAAGAGTTATGAATGTTATGAGTCAAGTAAGGGACAAATATCTACGCCACTGGATTTAATGATTAACGTTGGTTGCACAAAAACTATCTATAATTGTCTCCCTTTGTGAATCAAAGGTTTTCAACTGTTCGGTGTGCAAATATTTACAAACAGTAAAGAATATTCTCGATTTATTGGCCCCCCTGTTGAAAACCGGTCGGTGACGCCTCTGGATTATAACCTTATTACCCAGCACTTGAATATCGATAAGAGAACTTCCACCACCCACCTTCCCGTCACCTAAAACACCGCCAACGCCGACCAGGAATAACCCGTAACTCCATAAACTTCTTTTATCAATCAAAATCGCCGCTTCTCCATATTACCGTCGTCGATCTTGACCTCGCCCAAATTTCGGAGCGGCCAAAAACAGAAGCCGGAAACAGTTAAATGAATAACTCGCGTGAATTCCTCAAAAACATACCGAACGACCGTGGGGTTACGCATCTTTTCGTGGAACTGTTTATAAGTCGTTCGCTATGTAAGCTCGTTCGTCACGAAATATTTTCGAATGCGTCGACCAGAGCGGACTTGAAATGGAGCAGATTTGTTCTGGGAGATAACCGGAGCCAGATGTATAGCGCGACATACGGACGACTGAAATTTGGCCCACAAATGGAGCGTTGCGAACGTGGATTTTATGAATGATTAACTTTCTTTCGTATTTCCCAGATTTCGGCGTTCGGCAGTGGCGGCTGGGTCTTTTAAAATTCCTATTCAGAAAGTAAGTTCCTTGGAAAAAAATATATCGATGACGTCGTTACTCATCTACAGTGTGACGAAAAAAAAATTGTGCGTCAGTATAAAGAAAATAACATCCCATTTTACAATATACATGGGCCCTGAGACACCCTTTATATACTTTACAGGGTGCCCAAAAATGGGTAACCGAGTTATAGCTCGGGGTCTTTAAATCAAACAGATTGTATATTTACTATAAAATTCATGAGAACGTTACAAATCATTTAATTTATTTGTTCTATGCAAAATGACTACTGTCAAATGACAAAATGATGATGGAGTGGAAAGATGCCAGGAAATAACTTTGATTATTTTTTGACGTTTCTTAAAACCAATGAAATGCTTCTTTATTTGTCACAAGGGTAAGTTTCAACCAATTATGTCATTATTATAGTGGGAATAAATCTCTTGTGATTATTCTCGGGAATAATCACTGTGGCTTTTATTTGCGTAGCAAGTGTCAGATAGTTGTCAAAATAATTACCTAATTGTGTCAACGCGATATATAAAATGGGTGAAAATCATCGGTTATTTCTGCATCACCTTTTCTGATGCAGAAATAACAAAAAAGATTGTAGAAACTACTTCGAAAAATACTCTAATAAGTAATCAGTCTATATGGAGACAATTTAAGACCTTCACCAAAGAAAGAAATTATATTCTGGATCAATCTACTACAGCTACTCTGGCATTGATTTTGAAAGATTGGGCTTATAACATGAAAAGAAAAGACGGAAATGATTATAAAGGAGCAGTAATAAAGACAATGTGGAATAAAACGGCAAAATTAGTTCAAGAACTTTACTTTAATAAGTATAACAGGTCCTTTGATCCTTTCCATGATATAAAATTCAAAAATGCTCGAAATGCAAAAAGAAAAATTTTACAAAAACATCCTGAAAAGCACAAACAAAGTTCTGTGGCACTTTCTAATACAGAATTGTTGCAAATTTTTAACTATTGGGACGAAGATACACCTTGTGGATTGCAAAGAAAGTTTTTTCACGTTGCATCGTATGAACTAGCTTGGAGGGGAGGAGAAGCTACGAAATGTTTAGTTCATTATTTTAAAAAAGGCCGCATTGAATACAATCCCATCTTTACAAAAACTGCACAGGGTGGAGCACAAAGGTGCGCTAATAGTAAATGGTTGACTCCAAACATAAATAACCCAGATATTTGCCCTGTTCGTCTTTTTGAAAAACTAATGGGTAAACGTGAAGAAAATATTAAAACCGAACGCTTGTTTCTTACTCCAAATCCGGCTTGGCAAACTCATGGTTCTTGGTATAAAAACGTTCCTGTGGGAATAAATTCCATTTCAAAATGGATGAAAGAATCCGCAGAAAAAGTAGGTCGAGACACAGTTACTAAAAAAATAACTAACCATTCTGCCAGATCAAGTGCAGTAAGTAACCTTTCAAAAGCTGGTGTAGGAGAACAAGAACTAATCAAGGTCACTGGTCATAATTCTGCAAGTTCGATTAAACCATACTTACAATTGAACCAAGAACATCATTCAAATATAATAAATAATCTTAGAGAAAATACGCAGGAGAAAACACTTAATATAACAAGCAATTCCAAATCCTCAATAAATAATGACTCTCGAAATATTTTTAATAATTGCGTTTTTCATTGTACTAATTTAAATTGTTAATTCTTTTAATATATTCACAATGTGTCAACGATATTTTCGTATATTGTAATAATTAATTAAATTAAATTTTTCAATAGTTTTATGATGGTTTTATTGATCTTTTTTATTGTAAAAATTTGTGAATCAAAAAATAATCTAGTCAAATATAAATCGCGAGTTGCATAAATTAGAAAATAATTTGACAGATTTTGTTCAAACTTGTTGCCATTTGGAAATAGCCACTCGAGCCCTGCGGGCTCTCGTGACTATTGCCTGGCAACAAGTTTTCAAAAAATCTGTAAAATTATTTTCAATTTATTCTCACTCTCTTGTTATATTATTACTGAAAACACATTTTGATAAAATCTACTTTAATAGATGCTTTAAGGACAATTGACTTTCAAGTTGAGGAAGTTTATATCATTCTAAGTGCATCTACAATCCTATTTACTTCATACGACGTTCTTGTCACTGATCAGGAAAAAGCTATAATGGTGACCCTAGAAGGGACTCACCCTGTATACTGGGTCGGAAAGTCCCCATGGTTCATCGGCCATTACGTGAAAGCGATAAAGTAAGTTATAGAAATCCATGCGATAGAGAAGGATGGCTATAATGATGGCGTCTCATAGTCGCAGCCCGTTTCGCCCTTCCACAAATAAGATCTATTTCCACTTGTAATTCAGCGACCGGTGGTCATCTTTGTTTTCGTCGTTTGCCTTTTCCGTAATAGATGTCACTAATTATACAATTCCGACTTCGTATTCCGATATGTTAATACCAAGGACATTTAAATAAAGGGGACTTATTTATTTACATTTCTAGATGAAGCCTGGTCTATTCACAGTCTAATTGTATCATTGTTGTCAGCTGTATAATTATACTGGAAATGTACTTAATATTTTTATCGCAATTTTCATCACAATTGTGAAAATTATTATTATAGGATAGTATTATTAAGTTATGCATACAATATTGTTAAATTCTGTACATATTAAACTATTTTTCATTTTTCATATTTGCCATGTTTGAAGACTTGGCAACTACGCAATAATTTGTAGCGTGTTCCTCGTTCGTTCTGCCGTGGTTGGCAGAATAAACGAGGAACACTTAGAAAATAGTTGTGATTTTAGTAAGTGAAACGTGATTAGTGTTTATACATGTATTTTGGATAAACTTTTAAGGTGTGAATATGGTTAGACAGTGCAGAATTTGTAAGAAATTGGATTATAAACATCCACATCAGCTATCCTTCCACAGGTAAGCGTGCTTGAAGGTGACTTTGGAATGTATATGCAACTGTGGCCATTGTCGTGCGTGTGGGTAACTTTTATTTGAATAACGGTAAAATTTTATAAAACTGACTTGGTATTTTTTTAAAATTTTTGCTGAAATAGTAAGAAAACAATAATATGAACCACGTTTGGCCATTAAAATCAAAGGAAAATGCTGCACCACAAATAAGTTACAGACATTATTTATATTTAATATATTTATAGGTATTTCAATGTTATCCCTTATACCCAACATTACAAATTTTAATCATTCATCATTTTCATTTTCCTCTACGACAAAAACCTTTTCAAAAATATATTTACAATTTTACTAAATGCACGAGCATAAAAACTGAATAAATACAACAGCAAAAATATGGTGGTGGTTCACTTATACATAAAAATACCGAAGATGCAATCGACTGAAAGTTGCATTCATTCAACCATTTGATGTTCTCCTTTGGGAATATATTTTTATGTCTCACTGAAAATTTGCCTCAGTATTCTAAAAGTGAAATGTGAACGTTTTTAGGATGCTTGGGGATGGTGCAACAAGAAAGAAATGGTTACAGTTATTGGGATTCCAAGAAGTTATAAAAATATTATATATATTTATTATAAAAATACTGAGTAGCTGTTGAAATATATTGACTTAGGACTATAAAATATTTTATTTTGACCCATCCAAAATGTACGACATTGGAGATGTAATCGCGCGCATCAGTTGGATGAAAATAAAGCCCTCTGCTTTCCCCTTGTCTAGCTTCACTCAACATATGAGATAGACTGTGACATGCATAGTCCCCTTTATTTAAATGTCCTTGGTTAATACAATCAGTTAACAGAGGGTAGCCCTAGAAAGAGTGATGCCAGATATACAGATTTTTTGGAATTGGGGAAATAGGGAATTTTGCTTTATTTCTTGGGATTTTTAAGTCATTTTAAAAAGTATACTTAAATAACAACTAAATGAACTTTAAATGCAGCTGAGCACTATACTCCATTTGAATAACTTCTCAGTAGGGGAAACAAGGTCACTAGATTTACAAACAGAGGTATCTACTAGCTACTGTAAAAAGTTTTCTTTGTTACGCGTTGTGCTGCCCTCTGTTAACGAATGGTATTAACATATCGGAATACCGAAGTCGAAATTGTATAAGTAGTGACATCTATTAAAGAAAAGCCAAACGAAGAAAACAAAGATGACCACCGGTCGCTGAATTACAAGTGGAAGTGGATCTTTTTTGTGGAAAGGCGAAACGGGCGGTCACTATGAGACGCCTTCATTATAGCCATCCTTCTCTATCGCACGGATTTCTATAACTTACTTTATCGCTCTCACGTAACGACCGATGAACCATGGGGTCTTTCCGACCCTGTATATAAGTCATACTTAAGGGTGTACTCACCGTCGTCAGCGTAAGTCTCCGATCCGTACCCATCCTGCAGTCCATTCGCCCAAGTCCCCTCGTACTTGGCCGTAGACGTGTTGGATTGCCTGACTCCGTACCGCCCTTTGAACCCTTGCGTCCACTCCCCCCTGTATATCCACCGACCCCTCGTCTCCACGCCCAGCCCATGTCTTTTCCCGTTCTGCCACTGTCCCTCGAAACAACTACCACTGCAACAAAGAAATAGGGACGTCAGTAAACGTTGGTAGGTGATATGGGTACGGTATACCTGGTGTCCCAGTGTAATGAAAACAAAAACTGCAAGGTTTGTCATATTTGGGTATAAATTTTTATCTCCACTCTCCTAGAAAATAACTTGAGGGGTGAGATGGAAGTTAAATTCCTCTTTTGCGCAAATTTCAATTAATTGTTCCCAACTAGAATGTTTTAGTCTCAATAATAGACAATAATCTCAGCGTTTGTCCTAAACAAATATGAGTCCAAAGAACGTTACTAGTTGCATTAAAAAGTTCCTATTTTCAGGCATCAATATATTTGGGACACCGGGTATATACTAACTAATGCTAACTGTAAGAAAACAAGTACCATACAGGGTGATTCACAACTTATCCAAAAAAAATTGAGGATAGATGTGTCATGAAAAATGGAGTCAAAATCGTAAAAAAAAATTGTAAAATCCTTGTAGTTCAAGAGCAATGCGCTCCCTCTCCACGTAGCCGCAGGCGATTCCGAATACTGAAATCTGATTGTAGTATTAACGTTTTTGGGATAGTGTTTACATTAGTTTTTGAAGTGTCAAAAATGTTTTATGTGTATAGCAACTCGAAGTTGATGGATATCGTTTTAATTTATGGTGAAGTAAAACAACATTTGTGTTAGCTCGTAGAAACTGGGTAATACGGGCCCAAATGTGTTTACACGTCGGTGGGCAAAATTTTGTACAGTTGTTGGAACATCAGGTATGTCAAATTATTTTATTAATTATAACCACTAATTAATTTTATTAATTAATAATAACAATAGCGGCAAAAGCAGTTGATTTTGCTGATATAAAAAAAAAGATGTTATAAAATTTTATTTATTTCTTTCCTTGGGAAAGAAATTCCTCCAATTTTTTGTCTATTCATTTTTTATTACACTTTGCCGCCGTGCCTGTCGCCGACTGCACGCTTTGCCTTGCGCAATGTCAGGTTTTACTGTGGACCAGTTTCCAGTGCCGTGCAAAAGTGTATTTTAAATCTTTTTCGAATAAGCCTTTTTGATTTTTTTTTAGAAAATTGTATTTGTAAGAGTCCCCTGAACATTACATTTTTTTTTGATAGTATCTTAATCACCCTATACAAACTAAAGGTTGGATTTATCTTTTATTGATAAATGTTAATTTTGATTTAAATATATCTTTAAAAATGTCAATAATATATTATTAATTTCGTGAAACACATTTCCTAAGTGTACAAAAAAAATTTTAAAACTTTTCAAAATCAATCGTGTATAATGTAGAATAATTTTTTAAATAATCTTGAGAAGGAAATATAAATATTGGATAAAACAATTGATTTCAATACATATTTTGACAATCGTTTAAATTTGGATAGGTACAAATTTTACTGATACATTTAGTGTATTCTTTTTATCATTATTGAGGACAGCCTGTTCCTCAATTGTATACGCCAAACCTGATGAAGAAAACCTCAAAATCAGATAAAATGTTCATATAGACAAAGGTCATAGAACGTTTCGTTTTCAGTTCAATAAAAAAATATATCACATTTAATCTCTTGAAACTTGGGGTAAAGATTTAAATAATTATGGGCAAAATTAGGTAAGTACATCTAATTCCGGTAGTTTCTAACAAAAAGGATATCTTCAAATTATTTTCTTAATTTAAAATCTTCCACATAGTCGAATAAATCGAAAATAACTATTCATCAAAAAAAGTATGTGTCCCGAAATTCATGCAACAAAATTTGGTCATAGATTCTTAAGACAAATTTAGGGGACCCGTATTTTTTCTTTTTGCCAACTTGCCCCCTCTTTCGGAGTTACAGTCCCCTTAAGTCCGCTCCTAAGAAGTCTTTTTGTATCTCAAAACCATGTTGTACGAGAATCACTAAATTTGGTACACAGGGGTTTTATGACATGTGGAATCTCACAGTGCTACGCTTTTTGGCGAGAAACCCCCTTATGACACTTTTTCGTGGGCGCCCTTGTCTTTGGAACCAGAAAAATTTGGTCGCAAATTTGATTTTTTTTTTAATTATTAGTTAGCTAGAAAGCCATTGAATTTAGAAACTTTTTTGTCCATTGATATTTTCCATTCGATCACATTTTGACATTTTTCTCGAAAACTTTGCGTTTTACGAAAAAAGTATAAAGGGACAAAAAGTTTCTAAATTTAATGACTTTCTAGTGGACTGATAATTTTTAAGAAATTTAAATATGCGACTAAATTTTTTTGGGTCCATAGACAAGGGGGCCCACGAAAAATTGTCTTAAGGGGGCTCCCCCCTCAAAAAAACGTAGCACCATCAGATTCCACATGTCATAAAACCCCTGTGTACCAAATTATCGTACAACAGGGTTCTGAGATATAAAAAAAAGAATACTCTTAGAAGCGGACTTCAGGGGGCTGTAACTCCGAAAGAGGAGGCCACTTGGCAAACATAAAAAATGCGGGTCCCCTAAATTTGTCTTAAGAATCTGTGACCAAATTTTGTTGCATGAATTTCGGGACACCCTGTATGTATAGAAGTTGATACAGCAAATTAATTTTATTCTCAGAAAATTAAAAATTCCTACGCCAATGATTTTTTTGAACTTTTAATAGTCACATTACATTTCAAATTTAATTAAAACAGAAACAAACAATTACTCAAAAATGGAACACACTTTTACATAGTCGAAATTAAATGTACACTTTTCATAATTTAGTGGTGTCGAAATTTTGAACTTTTTAGAGACGTTATATCCCAGCATCTTCGCTACTGGTTGATAGATTTGTGTAGCAATTCAGAATTTTTGCTTATAATTAGTTAAGTCATTACTTCATATTTCATCAATAATAAATAAATGTGATATTTTTTAGATCTCAACAGTATCTTGAAAACGATACGTTCTACGAGCTATGTTTATATGAAGTTTTTTTCTTATGTTGAGCTAAGGTAAAATTTGTATAAGCCCTGTATATCAAGTTGTTTGTCAGTACGACGACACTGAAATTAAATATTTAAACATAATTTGAGAAATTTATAAATATATTTTTGTTTCAATTTTCAGAAAACTAATAGTTTCTATACAGCAAATTTAGTTTCAGCACTGACTTAAACTCTTGCTTTTGCATAGTTTTAAACAACAGGCACATTGTAACTCGGAATAGGAATTAAAAATCGGCTTCAACTTAAAACATTTTATTATGAGTTAACCCATAGTCATATCTACATCTACAATGTTGTTATAAAAAAAGTACCTAACATCACCTAAAAAAGTCACAATCTGTTTACTTAATAAATAATAATACAACTAAATGCACATCTGTACACATTATTTACAGTCTAAAACCACATATTAATGGAAAATCATACTTTTGGTATGACGCTCTCGCAGGGTTTTTTGAACAAATTGAATAAGAAATCTTTCAGCTGTGGAGCTGTCAAACAAGTCATTCCGTTGAATTTTATCACCGGAATAAACAACGTTTCGGGTTTACCGTGCTCACAAGTACCGTTTCCGGCGCCCTCTTCAGATTTGTCCGAACTGCTGGAGTCTTGGATACTGCGACATTCACTACTGCTATCTGGCGACGAGTCGGCACGTTCTTCGCTAGGATCTTCCTCAATTTCGTCGTTGGTATCTCCGCTACTACCAGAAGAATCTCCGCTTCTAGAGGATTCTTCACTACTGCTAGAAGAATCGCTGCTACTAGAGGAATCGCTATTACTGGAAGATTCTTCACTGCTATCTATTTTGTTACTGGATTGTTCACTGTCATCAATATTCTCATCTCGGTGTTCTTCAGGTTTACTATGGTCTTCTTCGGACGAAATTTCTTCATCGCTGTCAGAAATATCTTCTCTTTCATCAACATCTGATTTATTATTGGTCTTTTCGTTGCAATTACTTGCAGGTTTACTATGGTCTTCTTCGGATGGAATTTCTTTATTGCTGCCAGAAATATCTTCTCTTTCATCAACATCTGATTTATTATTGGTGTTTTCGTTGCTATTACTTGCAGGTTTACTATGGTCTTCTTCGGATGAAATTTCTTCATCGCTGTCAGAAATATCTTCTCCTTCATCAACATCTGATTTATCGTTGGTCTTTTCGTTGCTATTACTCGCCTCATCAGATGCGACTTCTTCATAACTGCTTGAGACTTCTTCACTTTCATCAGTCACCGATTTATCCCTAGTTCCTTCACTCCTATTCTTCTCCTCGCGTGTGTCCTCATCACTACTAGAAGTATCCCGACTGCTGCAAGATCCTAATTTATCATTTTCTTCATCGATATGATGATGTTCTGCAGACTTGTTTTTTTCATTACTATCGCTAAGATCTGATTTGTCGCTGATGTTTTCTATGATACTGTGATCCTCTTCACTACCGTTAGATTCTTCACCATTACGTACTTCTGATTGGTCATTGGTTTCTTCTTCGCTAACCTCTTCAGATTTGCTTTCTGATTTGTTTTCTTCATCCAAATTTGCGGGTTCTTCATTGCAGCTAGGAACTTCGTCACTCGTGCTTACGTTCGATTTCTCATTGGTTTCTTCAGGACTACTAGAACTGATACTACTTGATTTATCTTCTTCAATAGTACAACTGACAGGTTCTCCACTGCCGCTAATATCTTCTTTAATTACATCATCACTTTCTGCAGGTTTGGTTTCTTCATCAATATGTGCAATTTCTTCACCTCCGCTATGATCTTCGTTCCTTTCATCACTACTACTTAGATCTGATGTGTTAGTTGGACCTGATTTATTTTCGTATTCTTCAATAGTGCTACAATCCGCTTTAGGCGTAGTTTCGTCATTACAACTAATGGGTTCTTCGCTGTCATTTACATCTGAATTGTCATTGGTTTCTTCAATTACAACGTGCGCGGGTTTGATTTCCTCATTGTCGCTAAGATCCTTGTTGGTTTCCTGACTGTCGCTTAGATCTGATTTGTTATTGATTTCTTCAGGGCTACTAGGACCCTCTTCAATTGCCTTCTCTTTACTAATAACAGCTGATTCATCTTCGGATTCCTCAATGGTACTACAATCCGCTTCAGGCGTAGTTTCTTCATTGCAACTGGCCAGTTCTTTATCTATTGGTTCTTCGCTGCCACTCAAGTCTGCATTGTCATTTATGTCTGTGGCAACACTTTTATCTTCTGCGGATTTAGTTTCTTCGTTATGAGTTGCCAGCTCTTCGCCCCCATTTACATCTTTTATTTCTTCACTGTTTAGCTCCGATTTGCCATTGGTTTCATCAGACTTACCTTGTCGGTCACTACAAATAGGCTCTTGACTGCCATTGCTTTCTTCTAAACTGTCATGATTTCTTTCGGGTTCTTCACTGCCCCCTTCATCATTGGTTTCACCTATGTGACCATGACCACCTTCAGAATTGATCTCTTCATCCCTACTAGCGGGTTCTTGACTGTCGTCTGTTTCTCCTAAGCTACCATGATCTCCTTCGGGTTGATCATCGCTGCTAACGTCTATTTTACTGTTTGGTTCTTCGCTGATTTCTTTATCGTCAATTTGACCCCCTTCAGACTTGGTTTCTTCATCGTTACTAGCGACTTCTTGACTGTCATCAGTTTTTCCTAAGCTACTGCGGTCTCCTTCCGGTTCTTCACTGCCACTATCATCTATTTTAACTTTTGTTTCTTCACTGCAGCTAAGATTCCCATTACTGTCTTGAGTGCCGCTATCTGGAGATTTCTCTTCTTCATTACTAGGTTCTTTTTCGATTGAGGTTTCTTGACCTGATCTATCTTCGGATTCTTCAATAGTACTACAATCCGCTGAAGGCGTGGTTTCTTCATTACTACTAACGGGTTCTCCACTGCTGCTACGATTTCTGGATTCATCACTGCTACTTGAATTAGATGTATCATTGGTTTCTTCATCGACTGCCTTTTCTTTGCTAATACAACCTGACGTATCTTCGGATTCATCGTCAGAAATATCTTTGGGCGCTTCTGCGGAGGTTTCTATTTTGTCTACAAGGCTGGAATCGCAGCTGGCTTCTTCTGTATCTACTGAACTACCAGGTTCTGCTGAGGCCGAGCAACTACTATTAGATTCGCTTGAGGGATTGTCACTGCCTGCGGAGTTATCTCTAGAATTTTCACCGCTCTCACGTGGTTCTGACTCACCTGAAGCAATGGGATTTTCAGTTGATCTTGATACGGTATTCTGGATACACCGCTCTGGCTCAGCAACATCTTCCCAGCTCTCGGCAGAGGACGGCAAGGGATCTTGCTTGACTATTATGGTGGGGCACCGCTTAGGTTTCCCTATAGGTATGATATCGGTCAAGTTACAGCCTCTGGGTTTCTGCTGATTGTTGATCAGGTGCGTGATTATCTGGAGGAGGTGTCCCAAAAGGCAGGACTGCTCCGATGGGGTTATCACCAGGTCTTGACATGCCGGGGCACCGTCCACACTGCCCAAACACAAGACGCCGACGCACACAAGTGTGACTGTACTGACCGGGCCCATATCGAAATGCGGCGGGTGGCATTACTTTTTTGTTTTATATATCAAAGGCGACAGTTGCGTGCTATAAAATTGTTTGCAGTTTGTTTACGGTTTGGTGTACCACGGACGGTCACGGTTAAGTATGTTATTGTAAAACATCGGAAGCGTTGACCCCTGATTCGAATGAAACTTATTGGTTTTACAAAACAGCGACGCTAAAAACAAAATAAGTCGGTAGTTTTAGAATTCGATATGCAGTTCCATCGGTCTCTATGAAGAACATCGTATATTTATTTAAACTTACAAGAGTAAATAGGAATAGTTCAAAATATTTAACATCTAGTACATTTTTGTTTTGAAAACATACACCAACAATATTTAAAACTCATTAAAAAATATCAAGACATGCGCATTTAGGATAAGACGTTTCAGAGGTGTAGCCGCAAAGCTATAATAATTGTTTTAGCTGCCCTATATACTTCTGTATCTGAAGGTTTAGGGTTAGTAAAGTGATATTATCTCATTGAAATGTACTACTGTGCGTTTATTTAAATCAAAATCGGTTTCAGCCATCACCTATCGATGCATTGGGAGGCATTTCCTGGTGATAAGAAATTTATCGATTCTTCCTCATTATTAAAATATGATAGACTATTGGCATCCACCCACGAAACCTTGTATTTATAAAGCTTCACCTGAACGTGGTTAAAACCAAATATATCAATAGGAATGTTTTGTATCGACCATACGTGTCCAATGCAAGTTGGGCGTCCTAAATAAATATTGGGGGTTATAGGTTGGTGAACGTACAATATTATTAAAACATTTTCGTTTAATTTTACACAAAACACAGCAAAGACTAATAACACTTTGGTATTCGAACCAGTGGAAAAGTTCGTGGAGATCGATATATTTATATTGGAATTAGAAATATTTTTAGATTATATAGTGGGAATTACAAAACATGTAGATGAAAGATTGGTTTACAGTAAAATTTTAACTAATTAACTAATATTCACTCGTTTTTACTGAATTTGAAGCTCCATAAAGTCAAGATTGGAAAAACAATGAAAAAATGCCAATTTGTTGTGTTTATTTTTGCCGCATATTTCTTACTTGTTTTCTTATAGTATTCATTTCTGGATACAGGGTGTTTTACAAACTCTATGACAAGCTTTGACAGCTGGGTAAATTTTAAACATTTTTCTAATATGATACGAACCGATCATTTCCCGAATAAATGGATAGGTTAACAAGGCAATAGCATAGCTACCGCGTTCCCCAGATTTAAATCCTTTAGACTTTTATTTATGGGGACATATGAAGCAGCTTGTCTACCATATTGAAATTACTATCCGTAGCTACTTTAAATAATTCAGGATATACCTAACCAGATAAATGAACCAAACTTCATCCGTCGAGTGACAGAATCTTTAGTTCGACGAAGTGAGGACATTTTTATAGTCTTAAGATTGGTTAAAAGCTTGGAATGCTTTAACGGTGCAATTATTTAAAATAAAAATTCCCTCTTTGCTTATGAAAGAATTTGTATCTCATAACACTTTTCAACCCTTATAGATCACCCCTGTGCTAAAAAAACGATAAAAAATTACGTTTTAAATCTTGGAATGCTATAATTGTGCAAGAGTTTAAAATAAAAATTCCCTTATATTGTTTATGAAAGAGAATATCTTACTTTCGCCATTTTCAACTCTTATAAACTAGTCTTTTACCAATATTAATGTAAAATATTTTTATTATAATCGATTTTTAAATATAATCAATCATAAAACAAATTGCTACGCTGCATATAAATAATCACACAAAATTTTTTTACTTATTTCGTTTGTATAATATAATAAATAATATATAATATATAAAAATAATCGTCATAACTCGGATAATCTTGAAGCTATACTAGGATACTATAAACAAAACAAAAAAGCATTTCAAAGATAATTTCAAGAGCTGTAAGATCGTTTGCATATAAAACCTTTTAAGTCCTTCGTTTTTTAAAGGGAAAGGATCGAAGGGCTGGAGACAGGTCATTTTTTCACTAAAATAGATACTTCAAGCGGCGATATCTCCTTTATGCTATAGGAATAAAAAAAATCTAAATATTTGTTGAAAAAAAAGCTACATTTTTGTTATCTATAATTTTTTACGTATCTTTCATAGTTTCAGAGTTACAGTATAAATAAGGCAATTCTTTTTGAATAATGAAAAATACGTTTTCAAATTTTACCGTACATTATTAAAAAAATACTCATTCTAAACCGGTCTAACTTCAGAATCGTATGAAAAACACTAAAACAAAACTAATTGTAAAGGGTCTACGATTTATTTTAATTCTGATGGAAATGATACAGCGTTTACTGCACATTTTTCCTTAAAAAATATGAGCAACCCATCTGTTTTTGACGATAACTCCTTCAATTTTGCTCTAATTAACTCTTATAAGTGCTCATTTTAAAGGTCTTTTTGAGTACTACAAAAAACTCCAGGAGCGTTATATACGTAAAATTAATCCTTTTTCCGTTATTTGACGTTGAATACATTGATTTGAGTATTCCCCTTAAAACAAGTCCCCTTCCACTAACCATATTTCGCTTTGTATAGGACGTACAACATTTTTTAAAAAACGATTTTCTATGTTTATTTATGAGCTACCTTTTTGTTCAGTACACTTTTTTTAAGAAAATGCATAGTTTTCACTCAAAATTCCAAGTTTTGCTCAAAATTTGATTCTCTATAGATTTCCACTGTTATTTTTGAAAGAAAAGTTTCCATTGACCTTTTCTCTAACTATGCCAAATTTTAAGTCGATCGGTTCAGTTTCAAAGATTTCGGAGGTGAAAAGCTTCAATGACTGTACTATTAGTGTAAATTTTATAACGGAAGTTGTACAATTTTCAAAATAATCATATTTTGTTAAATATTTTTGTTGGAATATACTGACAAATAATTTGGCAAACTGTGATTCCTGAAAAACTTATCAATCTGGACAATTTTTCAAATCTGCCCGAAGAATATGAGAATTTTTTTGGTCATAATGGTATACACCTTGGTTCTTCATCGTTCTAAACTTATTCATAATCTGTTTGTACTGACATTCTAGAAAATATCTGTTTCTGATCATTGCTACTGATCTAGATCAGAGCTCACTAGAGTTTCTCGACTCGATGTTTAGGGCCAAAACGACACGCGATAATTGAACTGACCTAAGTTGGCAACGCCGCGCGGCCAGCCGAGGGCCGCAATTGTTTCCAGCGGCTTCTCAGATCGCGGAGGCTAATTTAACAAGCGATTACGTTAAAGCCCTAGCCTGTAAACCTGAGCCGAGTTTGTTTTTTTTGTTGAGAAAGTGTTTTCCACATTAGAGAGATATGGTTGTTTAACGCGAATTACTCACGCCTATTCTGAGACAATCCGTGATTTATTTTGGAGAGGCACATACGCAAGCACGGCGGATGGGATTGGCAAGCGACGGCGAGCGGCCAAATTTTTCGGAGGTACATCTACAGCGTTGACTATAAAAAGTTTCGGACGGTGGGAGCCGAGCGCTATACAGGGTGGTTTGCTAAAGTAGTCAAGAGTGTATGCAAATCTCCAAAACCTGAATTTATTAAGAAATTTCGTAGATCTGGAAATACTAAGAAACTTCGCAAAATCCATTTGTAACCATTTTTTAAGCTAATAATAACAAACATACAGGGGAGTCGAAGAAAAAAGAAAAACATCGTTTTCCTTCAATATGTTTCGACACAGTAGATATTTGGGCCAAATCTACAAGGGTTTATCATCAGAATTCAAAATTTAACTAGTATTTTTCCACATTTTGTAGGTAGGTCTACTTCAGCATGCAGTGCATATGTAAAAGGACTCAATTTTTTTTTTATCCTCACAGTATATAATTTCTGCTATTAAACATTTGTTCTTCATACTTTTCTACGAATAAAATGTATTCTTTGTTGACATTTTCGTGAAAAAAGAGTTTAACTAGTTGTCTACCTGAGGTATCCAAGAGAAGAAGAAGAAGAATTTTATTGTCAATAAGTTAAAGTCTGCTTGTTCCTAATATATATTTAGCTTTTTCTTTAAATCTTGTTTTTAATAATAAAACACATATAATAAAAATGCCTCGTCACAACTTGTTTACTAACAATGAAATGAATGGTTTCGGTTTGTTGTCAACAAAATTTTGACGAACCAACTGCAGCAAGAAGTTATGTAGAAACTTATCTGAATAGGTGTCAACCGGATAGAAAGTTATTTTCAGAGCCGTTTCAAAAATTGAAAGAAACGGGTAGCTTTGGTCCCCGTAATCGAAATGGTTGTATTGTATTTTTAACACAGTTAGACAAGAAGAATAAATTGTGTCATCAATTTTTTTATAGAGCAACAGAACATCTTAAAAAGGTTGGAATCATTTGAAAATAACAATGACAAGAAATTGAAGTCCTTTGATTGAAGTAACCGATCCTGATGTTTTCAGAAAAAAGGAAACATAGTTCTCGAAGATTGTCGTCTGAAAATGTCTACTATTGCTAAATCATTAAATAAGTACAGTGTTTTCGAAACTGGGATTTTAAGGAGATATAATTGATACCAAAATAAGTGATTTTACAAAATCACTTTAATAAAAGTTTTATAACAACAGGTATATTTACATCTGAGTTTAATGAGATTTTCGCTTCAAAATTCGACAGCCCGCATGTGAATGGAATTGCTTAATTTTTTTAACTACTAATAATAAACTGTACACATTAAGTTTGAACCTTAGAGCCTAAACCCGTAGGCGTTAAATCAAAACACGACAACCTATAAACCCTGAACCCATAACCCATAAAATATTAACCCACAAACCCTAACCACATAGACCTTTCTCTCATGAACCCTAAAACTTTGCCCATATATTCTTGACCCATAAAACAGAAACCCATTAACTCTGACTTCTTAACCCATAAACCCATATTCCATAATTCCAATAACTCTCCCCTCGTACACCATACCCATTAATCTTAAACCCATAAATGCCAAATCCATAAACTCATAAACCATCAGATCAAAACTCATCAATCCAAAACCCATAATTTTGCTAGTTTAAAAAAGCAGTTAATATAAAAAAAAGAAGTTCTTAAAACTAAAACCAGTCTTTTTAATAACTTAACTCCGAATGCATATGAATTTAGGGTTTATAAGTTGAGGAATGAGAGTTAGTGGGTTTTTAATTTATGGATCAAAGATATATGGGCAAAGATTTAGGGTTCATGGATGGTCTATGGATTTGTGGTATGTGGGTTTATGGGTTATGGTTTTATGGGTTCAGGGTTTATAGGTTGTTGGGTTTTGATTTAACAATTTTGAGTTTAGGATATATGGGTTCAAAATTAATGTGTAGAAGTAAAATATGCATACTATCGATAGAATTTGGGCGTAAATAGTGTGTATTTACATCTTCTTAGCGTTATTTTTTATTATTTACCTCTATCACATTTTCATTTTCTGCAGAAATCCGCATTGATTGCATCACTTCACGCTAGCTCCGTAATTATTAATCATGCATTCGTACTACCACGCGGAAATAAATCACTGCTTCCTGTCACTTTTAATGACGTCGTTCTTTGATATTTTAATAATCTCTTGTGTTCTAAATTTTGGTGTTAATTTAGATGTTAGTGTGTAAGCCTGTGGTAGATTTTAAAAAACTTTTTTCTAGACATTCTCGAGGAACAAACAGCGACTAGCATCCCATAATAAAACGTGTGGAGAAAGATAAATCTCTAAACTCGAAACATCCGCATCCGAATCGTAAATGTCAAAGCTCAGTCACAATTCATTTACGTTTTCGGGGCCGTGTGCGTCGCCTCGAATTTCGTATCCCAGCGTATCCCAAAGCCCATGCCGTCGATCCCGCAATCGCGTTCGAATTGAGCGTCTTCCCCTCGGACTTGAAAGTGTACGATATTTCGGCTAAAATTAGAAGTGCACTAGCGATCTAGCGAACGGATTACGATCCAGACAATAATAATATGTTGAACTATGTATGTATGTGCCGAGCTGCTGGCCGTAGGATATACGTGTAGGCTTGTGGGATTGTGGTTATTCTTGAAACTTTTCTGGAATCGCCGATGTTTAATTAAATTAATATTGTTATTATACACGGTTGTGTGCAGTGTTGCCAGAGCTAGGCCAATTGTATAAATCTAGTACAATTTCAGATGGCTTACCGACCAATTTCCTAGTTCACATTGAACTTTTAGATCAAGCAAATTAAATTTTTACTCGAAAAAAAGTTCTATCCGCGAGATTATTGTAAAATTTTCTAAAGGAACATAATACAAGACATGTCTCGTCTCGTGAGTCAAAAACTTTTATTAGCTAACTTTTCTATTTAAACAAATAAGTGAGGAAACAGTTTTTTCACTTTGCAGGCAAAACCATCAATTTTAGCGAAAAGTGACTCACAGACAGCTTATAGGGAGTAAAATTATCTACAAAATGAGACTGGTTAAATTAAAATCGGTTAAAATTACGATTTAAATGTAAAATTAAAGTAAAAATTCGCAAATTATTTTCAAATTCACAAATTATTTTCAAATTATTATTTATTGTTAAAAGATTTAAAAAAGAATAAACAGCATTTGAATTTATTGCAAAATTCTCAAAATTAAAAAATAATAATGCGGTCGATAAAATTACAATTTTAGCTTCTTGAAATTTTAATATAAAGTTTTTTTATTATATTTATTACTAATTTTATACAAAAAAAAATTTGCAACATAATCAAAATTAATTCAAAAAATATTAATCACAATCATTTTCAGTAATAGATATAATCCAATATAAAACAATAATTTAAAATTTAAAATTTTTTCTATTTTTATGAGAAATAATAATTTGAAAATAATTTATGAATTTTCACTTCAATTTTACATTTAAATCGTAATAAAATAGCTAACAAAATATTGAAAAAACAAGTTTACTTTGCCTTAAAATGTAAAAAAAATACTTTTTAAATTAACGATAGCTTCATTTATTTATTTAATAGTAAAATAACTCCGAAATTGAAATTTTAATTAATATTTCGTTTAACAATAATTTTTGTCACATTTTTGTAAATTAAGCAAAATTAGGTATGAAAGATGCATTTTTTCTGGGGTTCAGGGCTATTCTATGAATTCGTAAATATGCCCATTGTTATTTTTTCATCGAGCTACCCCAGTTTCCAAAAAAAAATAAGTTTCTACGATGAATAGAAGATATTACAAAATTTACAGCGCGCATCAATTTGAACTTGAAACTATTTCCACATTTTTCAATGCAATTCACGGGAAATCGTAGTTTATGTCCGTAAACTGTATTTTGCGAAAAATTCAAGTCTTAATATTTATTTATAAACAATTGCGCTACGATTTTTTTTTAAATCTTATCTTGGCTCCTGTTGGTCGTAGAGGGTACTTTTTTATTTTAAAACTGTATTTTTTTGCCAGCTATCCATTGCATCTATTTTCGGTGAGATAGCATAAATAGCAACAATGTTATTCAAATTGTTTATAACCAAAAAATGCACGTTTTTTAATGCACAATTTGAGAATGTTAATGTCAAAAAAACGGTGATATTTTTTAATAGGTCGCTTAATTACGTCTTTAAGATTACAATGACGCTTTCAGAATCATGTTTGGTTGAAAATTAACGGCTGTGCAGAGGCTTAAAGTTCATAACTTTTGGAGCCTCCGTTATAAACAAATTGAATTGTGCGAAAACTATTGCACCTACAGCGCCCACTTTTGGCACACTTTTGAAATTTGACAAAACCCTCAACTTGTCATAGGTTTTATAAAATTTTAACAATAAATGCGATAGTTATAAACAAATTAAAAAATGTGCACTTTTCTTGTTTTTTTGCAATAACTTTTTTGTTTATTAACCGATTTTAACAAGTCTCATTTTGTAGATAATTTTATTCCCTACAAGCTGTCTGAGAGTAACTTTTCGCTAAAATTTATGGTTTTCCCTGCAAAGTGAAAAAACTGTTTTCCTCACTTATTTGTTTAAATAGAAAAGTTAGCTAATAAAAGTTTTTGACTCGCGAGATGAGAGATGTCTTGTATTATGTTCCTTTAGACGACAATTTTACAATAATCTCGCGGATAGGACTTTTTTCGAGTTTCCCTTTTATTTTCGCTAATATTCCTGGTGTATTTACAGAACAACATTTTATACACTATTTTTGTTGTGATGTACTAAATAAATTTATTTTCTGTGCAAGTAAACTGCTTTTTTCATATAAAATGTCAAACAATTTTATTGAGAAAAGTTGCTCACAATAAAATATATTTCTGTATCAAATTTGAAAATAATCCTTGATGTTTTTTGATTTCACAAATTTTTAATTTGTAAAACCTATTGCCACCAAATTTGGTAAATTTTTCTTCTAATAAATTTCGTCCCTATCTTTTACACAAAAAATGTACTTTTATCTTTTCGGGACGGAGAAATCGAAAAAGGTTGTTATATAGGGTGTCCCATTTAAAATAAGAAAGTTACTGTCGACTTCCGGTATAACCGAAAGTGCCATAAAGTTCTAAATATTTTAGTTGTGTTGACCCTACTCATTTAGCTGGTTTGTCAAAATTTGATATTTATCGGATCAGTACTTTCCGAGATATCGATAGTCGTGATTCCTGGTGGGACACCCATCATAGCAACACCATGTAATGTACAGTATGTGTTTTGCAATAAAAAATTGTTTCGATTTATCACAAGACGGATGCAAACTTTTTTTAACAACTAAGGACAAGGACCGCTGGTTAATTTCCCTTTCTAGCCCTAATCACCCGCAAATCGTTAGGCTCGTAAAGCTTGAGAGGAGCCCGATTTAGCGTTAGCGCAACACAGAATGGGAATACCCCGTTTTAGGGCCGCTAATCAATAGCCTAGTTTCCATCCGTCGCATTCAAACGAGAAACAAAGCCCGTGTAGCCGCACCGGGGGAATGAATGGAGATGGAGGATGATTAATGTTGGGTGTTTACCCGAGTCGCTTATATGGCTTGTGTTTCGTTGGGATTGTAAACAAACAAATTGCGATAAATATTAGTCGATTGCCCAACTATTTAACAAAACAAGGCCTGGGAACTGCAAAAGCGATTTTATTGCATCTCGGGACTCGACAGGAATTTATTATTACTTAAAATAGTGTACATTACCATTGTTTGTAGGTTGTGGAGTCTTGGGAATATTTACCCACGTTAAGTGACGCTAAGTTGGAAAATTGCAATTAAGTGGCAAATTTACGTGGTTTTTCACTTTTTTACTGCCTCCGAAAATATAGACGACCTATCGGAAAATTAGTCATTGCAAAAAGCGATGGATATTCATTAAATTTAAGGAAAAGACGGTCAATCTAAAGACCATGTGTGCCAAAAGTCGATTCGATTGACAGTGAAATTGTTGCTCCAAGTATTTGTTAATTTTGTTCGTTTTTTTGCGACTAATTGTTTAATTGCTGAACATTAATTTCAGGGGATTATTTTATGACGTTTCTTAAAACCAATGAAATGCTTCTTTATTTGTCACAAGGGTATGTTTCAGGCAATTATGTCATTATTATAGTGGGAATAAATCTCTTGTGATTATTCTCGGGAATAATCACTGTGGCTTTTATTTGCGTAGCAAGTGTCAGATAGTTGTCAAAATAATTACCTAATTGTGTCAACGCGATATATAAAATGGGTGAAAATCATCGGTTTAGTACCTTTTCTGATGCAGAAATAACAAAAAAGATTGTAGAAACTACTTCGAAAAATACTCTAATAAGTAATCAGTCTATATGGAGACAATTTAAGACCTTCACCAAAGAAAGAAATTATATTCTGGATCAATCTACTACAACAGCTACTCTGGCATTGATTTTGAAAGATTGGGCTTATAACATGAAAAGAAAAGACGGAAATGATTATAAAGAAGCAGTAATAAAGACAATGTGGAATAAAACGGCAAAATTAGTTCAAGAACTTTACTTTAATAAGTATAACAGGTCCTTTGATCCTTTCCATGATATAGAATTCAAAAATGCTCGAAATGCAAGAGATGCAAAAAGAAAAATTTTACAAAAACATCCTGAAAAGCACAAACAAAGTTCTGTGGCACTTTCTAATACAGAATTGTTGCAAATTTTTAACTATTGGGACGAAGATACACCTTGTGGATTGCAAAGAAAGTTTTTTCACGTNGAAAATTTCACAATAGTATTTTTCAGCCAATTAAAGGCCTGTATTTTGTAGCGTTACTATAGCAACTAAGAAAATTTCCGGAAATTTTTCTCTTCCTTGGGGTAAGGAGCATGAAATTACACTGGAAATTTTTTGACATTTATAAATAAAATGACATTTATATTTAACTTCAAATTTATTCTATCATAATTTAATAAGTACAAATCATTTATAAATAATTATTTACCAAGTATGTACTTTTAGTAGTTTTAATTAAAGCGTCCAAATGTTGCTGAAATTCCTCAGCCACGTCTTCTTTTCTTAATGGGGAATAAACAAGCACACATTCACTAAAATTTATAAAATGTCTATGTTTCAAAAAATAAATGTAGTACTTTGAAACAATCTTATTCTGCTGTGATCCACGAAGAGCTCCATATTTCTTACACACAAGAAGCAAATGATTTTTAATAATCCCAAACAAGTTTGGCGAATAAATTTCTGGCCCGCATTCTTGTAATAAATACATTAAAAATTTTAGGTTCCGATGATACATTTTAATTTCACTAACTTTTTTGCAAAACTTGCATAAAACGTATTTCTCAAACCGCTCCATTTTTCAATTGTACAACACAACGATTTTAAAGAAAATGGTCAAATAACGTCAAAAGTCACGATTACCTTGTTTGACATGGATTCCATGGCCTTCTTAATAATATATACATATGAATTTTATTGATATTACATAGTGCTTAAGGTTCTTTGTAAGAAAATATATTTCTACCAACTTTAGTAAAATGAGTATGTGGAAAACTGAGGGATTGATCTACTATCGACTTATTTTTTATTATTTTGCTTAACTAAAGTTGGTAAAAATATATTTTATTGCAAAAAAACTTGAAGCAGTATATATAATCAAAGTAACTTACATACATATAACATTAGGTTAAATAAAATACAACTAACTATTGTGAAATTTTCTTACCGAATACCACTCTAGCTTCAATTAAAAACTGGAAATTTTTTCTTGCACACGAATATTTTTTAGAAAATTCAAAATTTTCAAAATTTTCGTGTGCTCGAAAAAATTTCCAGTAATAATTGAAGCTCTAGTGCAGGGGTCGGCAAGTAATTTTAGGTGGGGTCCGGATACTTTTTTAATTTTTAACGAGGTCCAGAAAAAAATCATATTTCTTATTTTTTATTTTAATTTGGACTCAAATTTAATCTGCTTACTAACCATTAAGAACTCAAAACACTGACACAATTGTAAAATACTAGAAAAAATGACCATTTGGAAATAGCCACTCGAGCCCTGCGGGCTCTCGTGACTATTGCCTGGCAACAAGTTTTCAAAAAATCTGTCAAATTATTTTCAATTTATTCTCACTCTTGTTATATTATTACTGATAATATGGTAGATATAAGTTCTAATTGATCCAAAGAAATGTATCGAAAAAGAAAAATTTCGGAAAGTCGGAAAAACTTGTCCTAATTAACTTAAAAAATTCATAAAAGTCAAAAACACGTTTTTCGCTAATAAAAAAACTTGAACTGAAATCGAAAAAAGTTAAATGAGAAAGTTGTAGCTATTAAAAAACCTATCTATTCGTATTTTTAAATATATCGATTGCTATATTACTTTTCGAGATATATCGAAAAAACCGTCAAAAATCGACTTTTTTTGTTTTTGCTGTATCTCTTGCAAATTAAGGTTTTGAAACTTGTTACTTGCTGTAAAAGTAGCTCTCAGCAAGCAAAAAAGTATCTTTTTTAAAATTAATAAATATTAAACATTTTTCGAGTTATAACGATTTTTCGAAAAAAAGATCATCTCAAAAATCGGCTCTTCTTACTCGACGAATAGTCGCAGAGAAACGAATCAGGGCTCATTTTCTTCCATAAGAGTTGTACTTTTATAGTAAAAAAGAGTGATAACGATTTTATTCATTTCAAGTGTCCAAAAATGATTTTGAAAAAAGTATAAATTTTTTGGTCACGTTTTTCTTGAATAGCTTTTTCGAGTTTCATTTCTCGATAATGTCTATTACAGCAATCGATTGCTGGCATTTTTACGCGAATTTTTCTTTAAAAACATTATTCTACGACTTTCTTGAACCGATAATTTTTTTTTCAAAAACTTCCACAGGCCGCTATTTAAGTGATACAACGTTCATTCTTACAGTGAGTGAAGTTGAAGACTTTCAATAATTACCTTTGAAAAAAAAGTATCAAGTAACTGTGTCAGCGGTTGTAAAAATAAAATCTGTGGTTGTAAAAAATTTTTTTTAAATGTACAAGTGTTTGTTTACATTGTGATGCATCCCAATGTGAAAATTTTGAGACTTCGAACATCTAATTAGACGATGATTCTTTTGACGCGTATGAATCACTCACTGATGCAACGAATTGTGTGGAAAATGAAGTTGATTGCGTGGAAAATATAGGAAACGAAACCATGGAAGAAGAAGAAAATGAATCACAACCGAGGGAATTGAAGAGAAGAAGAATTGAAACATTGAAATTGAAGAATTGAAAGAGTGATATACTTTATAAGCTGTGAAAATAAAAAATGTAATCGACGAATATTTTTATACCACGTAATTTTCTGTACGATAATTAAATAAATATTTTGTAATACTTTTATAACAAAAAGATATAATTATCATAGAACGTTGTACTTACTTTATTTCATAAACAATTATTGAAATGTTAACAAGAGGAGAGATAATTTTAAACTAAAGGAAAATTACATTTTTCAAAGGTAATTATGCTTTTGAGGCTGTCGTAAACGTCATATTTTGGTTTATCTCGTCGAGCTACTCCAAATTAAGTACAAAATAATTTTTGTACGTGGTCCAGAAGTCGAGATAATGAAAATTTTGAAAGTAAGAGCGCTTTTGAACGCGCGAATTCAGTTTTCGGAGCTCTTCAACTTGAAGAATGGTCGCTGTAGCACTTAAATAGCTGTTGAATTTTTTGAAAATAAAAATTATCTCGGCTCCAGAAGGTCGTAGAGAAACGTTTTTTTTTTAATTCTAGTAAAAATGCCAGCAATCGGTTCCTGTAATAGACATTATCGAGAGATAAAAATCGAAAAAGATATTCAAGAAAAAAGCGAGCAAAAATTTTTTATTTTTTTCAGTCATTTTTGGACACTTGAAATGAATAAAATCGTTATCACTGTTTTTTACCATGAAAGTACAACTCTTAAGGAAAAAAATGAGCCCTGATTCGTTTCTCTACGACTATTCGTCGAGCAAGAAGAGCCGATTTTCGAGATGACCTTTTTTTCGAAAAATTGATATCTCGAAAAAATTTTAATATCTTTTAATTTTAAAAAATATACTTTTTTTGCTTGCCGAGGGCTACATTTACAGCAAGTAACAAGTTTCAAAACCTTAATTTGCAAAAGATACAGCAAAAACAAAAAAAGTCAATCTTTGACGGTTTTTTCGATATATCTCGATAAGTAATATAGCAATCGATATAACGAGCGTTCAAATAAAAACGTGGTCGAAGTTGGCTCTGACACATTGGACGTAGGGAGTAGCTCATTTCTCAACGAGCTGTATAGCAGCTGTCAGTTTCAATAACGTTAATGACTATATAACTTTATTTTAAAGAATAATCGTGATAGCAAACATAAATAACAAACAATTAAAGGAGCTTTTTCTAACACTGTGTGGCAGGTACCGACAGGTACACCATTTGTGATAAAACACGTACAGAAGTTCTTGGCGCATTTTCCATTATTTGTTGGACATTTTCTTTTAATTCTTCAGTCCGCTTTTTAGGTCGGCCGCTTCCTTATTTTCTTGTTACACTGCCCGTTTCACGAAAAACATTAACACAACGCTGAACTGCACTTTGAAAAATTTTGTACTCAACAACGCCGGGAAATTGATTTTGAAATTCTATGAAACATTCCTCAATAGAATACTTCCATATTCCATCAATCTTGCGTCCATTTCTAAAGTAGGACTCTATGATAAACACTTTTTGTTCTTGAGAAAACACCATTTTAAACGCTTTTTAAAACGAAAAATGGAGTTCAAGTTTTTTTTTATTAGCGAAAAAACGTTTTTTTTACTTTATGAATTTTTTAGGTTAACTTCGCCGTTTATGCGCCACAGGAAAAATACACTATCTTTCTTAGAATTTTTCTTCCTACATCATCATATTTTTTATTTCCAGGTGATATTTTCTGTAAATTTAATAATAGGCCGTGACAGATTGATTGGACTAAGCGTTATATACAAATTGCCCCAGGGTCAGGCAAAAGCCGCTCGGGAATTCGCTCTTTTTGCATTAAATACAGCTTATTTTTCCGGTAATATAAAAAAAGAGAGAAATCACTGTCATTGTTTATTAACTATTGAGATTTTTTACGTTTCAAATTCGGTTAAAAAATATGCACACCGATTTTGGCCAAATTTATATCTCAAGCGGTTTAAAAATTGAAAGTTAAAAACTGATTTTTTTTATTTTGGACACGCTGTAGCTGGACAATGGCTGTCCTAAGACCCCACATAACAAAAAACTCTTATTTTTGGACACAGAATACTTCTACTTAAGAAACACCCTGTATAATACGTTTTCATGCACAAGTAAAAAATTCTTATTACGGCCCTGATCAGTGCCAACAACGGAGCAAAACTGCTGGTTTACATGCTGTGTAAAAACGTTCCAATAGATAATTATTAATAAATATTTATTACGTTTTGCAAAAATCAGAGCAAAGGTGTACAACTAGCAAATATTTAGATATAAACGATTGCCGGTTATCTACACCAAAATCAATACAATATAAATTGACGGTGTGAAGTAACTTCAACAAAATATCCTCATTTACTAACGGAACACAAAGCACTCCACTAGCAAGGTCGTCTCATATTTTCAAGGACACCCTCCCCTTCGACCTGAATCAATCTTCCGATAACACGTTCCCCGTAAGCTAATGTCCTTAAAAGCAATCGATACAGCGACTCGCGACAGTGCACGAAAAAATCGCAAACAAACCGGAAGCCAATATAATTACGTTTCATATTATCTTTTAATCGATCAATAATATTATTTTGAACGGTTGCTCAACCCAGACGAAGTTAAGGTCGCGGTCGGGGATCGCTGAATTGTTTTTTAATCCACCGTCGACGTTTTTCAAATTTAATATGCGGGGTGTTTCCATGGATAGGCCTACAGTAAGTAAAGAACAAGTGAAGGTGGAAATATGGTTTAATAAATAACTAGACCCTAAAAATATGACATATTTAAAAATTAAAATTGTCAAATTTACACTCATTTTTTTAAGATGTTAATTTTTTGGAAATTGTATTAGACATTTTTTTTATCCGAAACCTAATAATCTAATTCTACATTCCTCAAAATACCTCCATGTCAGTGTCTATTAAGGTCAGCTCGTTTTCTATGCAAGAATTTTATATACAATACTTTTTTTTATTTGTATCATTTGAATCTTTTATTCATTTGTTCATTCAGTTCATGCTTTTTGCAAAATTGGTCAAATTGAAGAAGTGGCAAGGGGTGCAGAATAACGTTATTAGATTTCGAAAAAAACTGATACCATTTTTCAAAAAAAGGCGCCAAACAAACAATTTTGAAGAACACTCGACCTTCATTTGTTTTTACTTACTGTGTTAATGGAAACTGCTAGTCAGGACATCCTGTATATAATATAATAATTTTTATGGCAGTTTCTTTTAGGTCACTTATATTTTTTTATAAAGTTACTGATAGGTTAGGATTAAGATTTGTTTATATACTCACCACTAGATAATTTTGTGACTAAAGAAAGTGAATTTTTATTTTTAGGTAAGTCCCATAGTCCCATAGTCTTTCGAAAAGACTGAACTAAATCCATGTGTACATATTTTTTGCAATTTAATGTGAAGTAAATACAACCTGCTCATTCGCTTTCAACTCATTTTATAGCATTTGAAATGACGGTTAAAGGTATTTTTACTAATTTTGATATTCGTCTTGTACAAAAAGTTTAAAGACGATTAAAGAAAGAAATTCAACATTAAATTTTCAACTAACATCAGTCTCACTGTATTGTTAAGAGATGTCTTTGTTGATGACAATAATAGCTTTGTTCCTAGAGCAGTCCAACAGTCAGGCTCATGCGCATTCCGATATATAATGCTTAGGTAAGATTAGGTAACCGACTAAATTTTTAAACAAAAACTTACAGCATGAACCTTTTTTATTTTATAGTGAATTTTGTACCAAAATAAACACCTTTTGTTCTTTCACAAAAATTTGAAAAATGCTTCGTTTCCAAGATATATACAATTTAATGTGAAAAAAGTGACGAAATCGACAAACTTTCGGATTTTTTTTCTCAAAAACTACTGAACAGGGTTTAATTCTAAAAAAAGCATAATAATCGGCAGATCTTCTACTTTAAGATATATATTTTTTTTTTGGTATAGGACAATTATTTTATTGAAGATCTAAAGCGAGTAAAAAAACAGTCTACAAATAGTGAAATTGTAACTCTAGATCCATTGACACATGGATGGAAAATCGAAAATGGTTGTTTGGATTTTAATTATTTCGAAAGGAGAAACTGCGTTAGATATGCTTCAAAAATATTTTTGTTCATGTAGTGGAAAATGTTCTACGAAAAATTGTAATTGTTTGTCCTCGAACCTAGAATGCTGTACAGTGTGCTCAGATGAATGTCAGAATGTTCCATTTGAAATTGATGATGTAATGAATGAACTCAAGAACTTGTCGAAAATAACGAAAACCTTATTATTTAAAAATTAAATAAAAATGAAATTAATATACTTTTATTGCTCTTAATATTTTTGTATAATAAAAATAAAATAATTATCCTATACAATAAATTATCCAATAACTTTATTATTTTTCGAGACCGCTAGGTCAATTATTATTATTAGGTTAATTTTACGATTTAAAAAGCTTATTCAGTTTAGTTTTGGTATAACTTTCAAGCAAAAATCGAATATTTAAATTTTACTAGTTACTTGCAAAAACCTTACTCCGGCTACAAAACCAAACAAAATGATCTTTTGAACATTTGTACTGTTAACATATATCGATTAAAAAAAAACATAATAATGTTTATTGTAAATATAATCTAATATAGTAGTAGTATAGTAGTAGTAAATATAATCTAATCCAAGATATTGTAAAAAGAAAATTTAAATTTGAAGTGTTATCATAATTTTCTTTAAAAGACTTTTTTTACTCGGTTTAGACCTTCAATAAAATGATTGACCCATACCAAAAAAAAATATATCTTAAAGTAGAAAATCTACTGATTATTATGCTTTTTTTAGAATTAAAATCTGTTCAGTAGTTTTTGAGAAAAAAATTCCGAAAGTTTGCCGATTTCGTCACTTTTTTCACATTAAATTGTATATATCTGAAACGAAGCATTTTTCGAATTTTTGTCAAAGAACCAAAAATGTTTATTTTGGTCCATAAAAAAAAAATCCGTTTTCAAAGCCATTCGGCGAGTAATTTTTTTTTACAACTTTTTGGTTTAACAATTGACTGACCACGCCGAAAAATATAAAAAATATGTAAATTATCAGAAAAATAAACTTTATAAAATAAAAATGTTTCATGCTGTAGGTTTTTGTTTTAAAAATTTCAGTCGGTTCATGCCTTTTTTTAGGGGTGAACCGCTCGCCTAAAAAGGTACATTACTTCTTGACCATGTTTTTTTTTTATTTTCCCAAAACGTCAGAAATGTAATCACAATATGTCAGAAGTGAGGTTATCTTTTGTGTAACACCCATCTAGAGCACTCCAGAGCAGTGATTGATTTTTTTTTGGGTAAATATATGAAGACCTGATATTTCTTCGGAATCAGGGAGGAGAACCCAGCAACTAATTTAAAATTCCATCAATAAACAGATGTTTGTAACAGATAACAGTTTTCCCTGACACATCCGACATGAAAAAGTGCTTTTAAAGGTAACTGATATCCGCTGCTTATCAGCTTTCTAGTTGATTGGGAAATGTGGGCTTTCACATGAACAGCTTTATCTAAAGGGTTTCTCCTGAAACCATGGCATCGCTGCTGGCCCGTATGAAAGTTTGATTTCGAGGCGATTCTACAACGAGAGCCTCTTGTAGCGATGGAAATTGCTGCTATTATATTATCTATTTTAAACGTTAAACTCCGCCTGATTTATTATTATTACGTTGGCAAAATGGATTAGAGGAATTTATTTACGGGCTCCCGACATTTATTTATATTGGGCTGGATCAATAATTACCAGTACGAACATCCGCATTCGCGAAATAAATTCGTTGTGCGACCAACACATCGCGCTCACGAAAAAGGTTTTAAACAATACAGTGTCCCAAAATGAACAAAATTCAAATTTTTTTCCAGTACAGATTTTAAAAAATCGTTAAAACAGGTCAATTTTTCTGCAATAATTTCTATTTTTTTGGGCCATTACCGACATTTTTTTTTTAATAGGACGCTCTATATTTTATAATATAAATAGATAGCCCTTCTAATGAATTCAGCGAAATAAGGTTATACAGGGTGATTAATTAACAATGGGAGCATCGAACATCGAAAGCTGAAGATACTACACGTGAAATAGTGACCATTGGCGCAGGGTGTTGAAAGTTGAAATTTTTGAATAGTTTTTTTACGATTATTCTGAAAATATGTAGGTTAGGAACTTGAAAATTTGTGAAACTATATTTTTTTGGGCGACGAATAAGATGCGTGTTGTAATTTCAGCATTGCTCGTAGAGGGCGCCACTTCCGACCAATTTTACCGAAAATTTACTTAATAACTTTTTTCCCTGTATGTCTAACATGAAACTTGATTCAAAACCTGAAAGAGCAATCATTTTTCCATTAATTGTGTATTTTTGTTTCATTACAGTATCTCGATCCGTTTTCGAGAAGAATCGATTTGACGAACACTATGTTTTGATAATACGAGAAATTAAAAGCGAAACAAACCAAGTGTTTCTTCATGTTATTACAACAATTAACAATAAAACAAATGAAATTCGTAATAATGATGGGTTCGAAGAATCCACCGTTGACATTTACACACTTTACACAACGTTTTCTGAGAGATCTTCGAGTTTGAAACAACATATTGGGATTGCGTTTGACTTCCTTGGCAGCGATTTGTATTCTTTGCCACAACTCTTCACACGAACCAATAGATTCTTCCAAATAGAAAAATTAAGAGGATTGAAGTCCGGACTTCTGAGTGGCCAAGTAAAAATGCTTCCACGGCTTGAAGAAGTTTCACTTTATTTAAGAAGAGACATGTGGTTCATGCACGACGGAGCTCCACCTCATTTTTCTTGGCCAGTGCGTGCATATTTAGATGTAGTTTTTCCAAATTGCTGAATTGGCCATGTAATCATTTTTGCTTGGCCATCCAGAAGTCCGGACTTCAATCCTCTTGATTTTTCTATTTGGTCTCGTATGAAAGATATAGTTTACAAAGATAAGGATAAGGCATGTTTGCGCCAATGGTCACCATTTCACGTGTAGTATCTTCAGCTTTCGACTTTCCCATTGTTAATTAATCACCCTGTACATATTTTTTTGTCAGTTCTCAAAAAAATTAAAAAAATTGTCTTTAATGTCGTACTGACGACTATTTTAAAAAATCATAGTCTCTTCTGTACTTTAAAAAACGTACCTACTCTTTATTTAAACTTTTTTCTACTTTAAAGCTTTTTTTTCTCAAAAAAAAAACATCGATAAACTCACAAATTTCACCAGGATACCTTAGGTATAACGTGAATCTTTTTAGTTCCAATTCATTCGTTGTTAAATTATTTTGAAAAATAGTTGACTGTTTAAGCGAAAAGCAGAGAATTAAAATTTGAATTATGATTGGTTGCGGAGATAAAATCCGTAGTCAACAGGAGGTATGTGACTTACTTCACCATAACTATCCAGACCATCAAAGAATTAGTCTAGTATAGCTACAATAAGTAAAGTACTCAAAAAGTTTGAGGAAACTAGAAGTTACAGATTTGCAGAGGCATGGGGATGGAAATCCTCAAAAGTTGCCGAAAGAAACGTAGAGAAAGAAATCTTTTACAAATAAACTAGACATAGTAAATAAAATATTTAAAGGGGTGAAAGGCAAATAGAAATTTGCTGATAATGGCAATAATATTGCGGAAGAAATAACAATTAAAGTTAATAGGAATAAAGTCGCTGACTTTTCAAGTAAAGTCAATACAATGTTAATAGTTGTACAAACTGCAACATAATTATAATAAACGTTGAATATTTGTAATACAATATGTTCAATAAATAGGTATGTTCTATTTACTAAACGCATTTTTAATGCAAGTAGATTTATCTGCCTGTATTTATTTACTGTCTAAACTTACTTTCCTGGTTTAGGCTGGAAAAGTAAGTGTCTCGTACCGTTTTAGTAACCTCCAGCATTACTGCTGCGAATGTCATCAAATTAAATTGAAAATGGTGGAAACGCTCAAGGTCAATGTTAAAACTTAATGTTCCGATAATCTACCACGCGTCTTGTGAGTCGAAAAGCAGATTCTTTTTCGACGAATTTAAATAACGTTTCTATTGAAATTAAACAGTTTAAATGTAAATAATAGATATTTCGTGTTCGACGTCTGTAAATATTTATAAATGTTCGAGACGTGCCGCGTTAGAACGGATCACACTGTAGGTGTTGGGAAGAGAAGAACATATACCAGTGTTGCCAGATCAGGGGAAAGGTCCCGAGTTCTAGAGACTTATTGAGGAGTTTTAAAAATATTGTCATTATAAGAAATACTTTGTCTAAATAGTAAAACAAAATGAATCATGTTCATAAGGTGGTTTTTATACTAAATTTTTTGCAAAAAAGAACTATTAATAATAGTTTTTTCGAATAATCGGCAACATTGTCACAGTGTTGCCAATATGGGCGATTTATCGCAAATTGGGTGATCAGGATATGGTGGGCGATTTTTTGGGCGATATGCCAAAGAAAAAAAACGCAAAATTGGCATCGAAATATATAAAGTTACAAAATGATTAGAAAAAAAATGCTTCTGGTAAAACATGTATGGTAATTAAATAGGTAATTTTAACAAATTAATGAACAAATAAACTGACCACATCGAATTTATTATAATTAATGGAATTAACTGTAGACTCAAGACATAATTTGACACCATTAAAATTTACTTTCCCTTACATCAAATTATTTTGATCACACAGATTTGGCGAAACTAATAAAATAAGAAACGAAAGTTATCCTAAAAAAAAATGGCCCGAAATGCTACCGGTCTATTTTTTTAACTATTTTCTGTTCTATCTTTCATTTCATAGAAAAACAGAGACCCCTATTAATAAGAGAAGTATTTGTTTAGCTTGACGGTTTTTGAAACTCTTCGTCTAACACTGACCCAAGACAGACATCATGGATGACATTGAACATGAAAAAGTCAAAATTGCCAACAACCGTAAATATGATAAAAGATATCAAAAATTATTTGTTGTAACGAGTTTGGAATACTTTAAATCGAAAAAGAAATATTGTATTTTGAGTATGAGTTGAGCGATTTGGTCGAATTTTGGATGGTCAATTGGCTACCTGCGGATGAAAGGTGTTGGCAACACTTCACTCATTTATCACAGGCTTATGGCAATACCGTTGATTAACTTTTGGCCGAAATAATTAAATAAGTTTGCTAGTTTCCAAGACTTCCAAGTATTCTGAAATGTTTCGGAATTTTTGTGGTAAAGTTTCTGATTTATTTTTAATTCTTTTTTGATGTATAATTCCGTTTTTTCTACATATGTATATAATCTATATCTAGATGACTGAATTTACGTATTTTGTTATATTCCAAACTTATTTTGAATCACTTCAATGGTTTATGGCGCCTGGTCAAAGTATTTTGACATACTTTACAGAAGTTTTGGTGTTTTGAGGCATTCTATTTTATTTTGAAGTGGTTTTTACGTATTTGTTGCATTATACAGATGTTTTAAAGTATCTGTTTTTATTCTGATTTATTTTTTGCACAATTCCTTTAATTTATTAGTAACTTTTCACAATTTCCTTGTGTGAGCTATCCTCAAATAAATTTTGATGGACTTGGGGATCTTTCGGATGTAAATGGCGAACATAAATGTGAAAAACTTCTATCTTCGAGACGATTCTCCTTTGGTAGGTTTTTCTGTCAGGATGTAGGTAGTCCATTAATAAGAAAAGAGTTTGGTTAGTTCGACGGTTTTTCAAACTGGTCGTTTAACAGGGGCCTAAGGAAGATAACGGTTCAATTTGTGAAATAGATGACCTTGAGCGTGAAAAATGTCAAAATTCCAAGCACATACCTGTAAGTAGGACAACAGATAGAAAAAAAATTTTTGTTTTTTTAATAGGTTTGGAATATTAAAACGAAAAGAAAATTTGGTATTTTGAGCATAACGAGGTGGGCGATTTGGTCGATTTTTGGATGGTCAGTTGGCGAAAGGCACCGGCAACACTGCACTGGCATATACCCGTTTGCCGCAGATTTATGGCAACAGCTGGTGGCTGGCGGGTCCGAATATTTACGTGCGCCGTACAACAACAGTGGTCGGGTGCGAATAAGCAAAAAGGACGGCGGTCGCAGAGAGCCGAGATCGGCCAGCATCACAATATAAAATTACCTTGGCCAAGTATAGACTCCCGACACCTCGAAGCCGTAGTGCCAAGAGCCGGAGTAGGCGCCTTGGCCCTTAGGGCCGGTGCAGACGCCATGGCCGTGCGCCTTGCCCTCCTCCCAGCCGCCGCAGTAGGTGCCGCCGTCGTCGAAGTCGAAGCGGCCGCCGTTCACGTGACTCCTGGTGGTGGCCGTGCCCGTGGCCCCCGTGGCCGCGGGGGAGGCGCCGTTGCCCTCGCCCACCTGCGCGCCCTGCATCTCGCACTGAACGCGTCACTCGTTTCGGCCTTTTCCGGGCCTCATCATCATCGTCGCGCACACTGCTGGTTCTCGGTGTCTCGGATACGCTCTGATAGCGGGCTATCAGCTCGGCATGTTCGGATCGTCGTGCGGGTAGTCGGCGCGGTACTGAGGTGGCCCAGAAGCACCCGGGCCCAGCTGTGCGCCCGTCTCGACGCCAACTTCGGCGTCGCGACGCGTGCGCAACGCGGACGGCGGCGCCGCTCTAGCCGACGGTGACGGCCACGTCGCCTGCTGCTCCTGCTGCCCCGGTGGGCTGGTGTGCGCCGCCCGAGGCGATGCCGCTCGGTGCTTTTTTCAGCCGTTGGTTGGGGCGACGGAACTGACCTCAAAACAAGCCGGAGCGGATTGCCGTCGACCGTCCAAGGTTTTCCGAAGCAAATAGGTAGTTGGTCGTTCCCGACTCGTTTCGAGATCGAAATAATAGCCGGTGTTGCGGTGGGTTTATTGTAGACTTCGGATAAATCCGTTCCAGCCGTCCTCCTTCAACAGTTTTTTGTGATTTTTTAAAATTACAATATGTTTTCAATCAATTTCGGGTCACTGCCATCATAACATTTTTAAAATAGTAAAATTATTACTATTTTTGGTTCAGACCCACTAAACATTTTTCAGTTTCTGACATGTTCCAGAAACGTTTCCATTTTTCTTGAAACGTTTCATAAAAAATCCATGCAACGTTTTGGTAACCCAATAGAAACCGAAGATGTCCTCCCCAAAATACGTTTCCAATGAAACGTATCAAAAAATTGGTTTCAGTAACCAGTGGCGGCTCGTGACTTTTTGAGATGGGTGGGCAAAATATTTTTTCTTTCATGTAACTTAATATCATATATTAATTGCAATCTACGTTAGTCTATTTAGTTTTGAAAGTGTAAAAAACTTAAGAATTATGTAGATAGTTAATATAAAATATACCTGAAAATTATATTAGTTATTCCAAAAGTATACCTAATAGTTCAGCAAGAACAAACGAGAATGTCATCACAGTGATTTCTTGCCGGGATAGGAGATAAGGCAAGGATTAAGGCATAGAAGGACATAAAAAATTATATAATTCTCTTAACAAATAGTAAAATTCTCTATCGCTTTTATAGCTGAAATTACAAACGATAAATTATACTAAAATTCTAATAAATAAATATATAAATAAATAAATAAATAAATAAATAAATAAGTAAATAAGTAAATAACCAAATCAATAAGGCGTTTTACAATGTCTCTATTTTCGTCCACGACTTTATTATGGTTTAAAATATTCTCACGAAATGCAGAATCAAGAAAAGTTTGAATGTTTTGTTTTCCTAATAATTTAAATTTTAATGTTGAATATGTATGATGCTCCTCTGATCGCGCGTGTATTTTTAGAGATTCATTTATATGTTTCAGATCTGAATATCCTAGATAATTCCATGAAGTTTTACTTTTTTCATTAAACTGTAAGCAATTCCAACAATATAATTTGTTTCTAGTTTCACTACCTGTTAACCACTCATATTTATTGTACCAATTTTTACTAAATGATCTGTTACTTCCGCAATTGTTTATATTTATTAAATTTTTCATGTCAGGCGTAGGTTTTAATTTTGAAATAATTTATCATCGAAAGTTAACATACAAAATTTTTTATTTAATAAAAAATTAATAATATCACCATTGCTACTCACCAATTCGCTATTTTCGGCTTGCCATTTTGCTTTACTCCAAACTATTAAAAATTAAAAACTTCCGTAAACCACTATACTAACCCTAACCTAGAACTTACAAACAACCAAGTCGTGAAGTACAATGAATAACATAACAAATCTCTACCTTCCTAATCTATGAAATAAAACTAACATCAAACCGCAGATTACACGTAGGTACCCGAAGAATATACGAATGAAGTTGAAGGGCTTGCCCGAAGAGTAGAGTTATTTTAGGTAATTATGTATATTCAAATGAAAATTTATTAAAAATCTGATTGAAATAAAAAAAATATATTAAATAGAAGCTATTTTTTTTAATCGAACAGTTTATTATTTGAAAAAATAAATAAATATGTATCGAATTTAAAAGTCCTAAAAATAATTTATTTCACTTCCATATTTACAAACTCGAATCTATTAAAATATTGAAAATTTTTCAGCAATCACTCTTAATTTAGTTTAACAGTAACGCTTCAAAATAACCTTAATAAATATACTTAATTGTCAAAGAACATTCAACATAACAGCATAGATATTCATTTTTAAAAATTAAAAAAAATTATTTTTAAAAATTCATTTAAAGAACAAAATTACACCACATAAATATACATATTGTACATATATTTCCAACCGCTGCTGGCTGGCTGGCGAAAAGCCGTAGCTGGCCGAAACAGCACTCGATGAGTATGGGGGTGCGGGCTGTGTCCGGGCTCGCCCGACTTGGGCTAGATATTCTACATTAGTTAACGACTTACGTTTCCGATTACTCTCTAGTCCTAGCCCTGCGTATAAGCAGGCAACGTACGGCGTTGTTTAATTCAGCGGCCACGGGCTGGCCCGAATGTTATGTTGGTTGCTGCCGAGATCATCCCAAAAATAATTTACATCACTCCCATGTTTACAAACTAGAATCTATTCAAATATTGAAAATTTCTCAGCAATCACTTTTAATTCAGTTTAACAGTAACGAGTTAAAATAACCTTAATAATTATAATTATCAAAGAACATTCAACATAGCACCATAGATATTTATTTTTTTACG
>NW_019416629.1:156358-161872 GCF_000390285.2 Anoplophora glabripennis | reverse complement strand
CCTTAGCAAAGCGCATCCCAGGCTGCATAGCCGCACTACCCTACCCAACCATACCACACATAAACATGACACTACCCCCGGGGTTTACACAGACGAGCCGGCGAAGCAAGAAGAGCGCCAGAAGAAAGGGCCCTAGCCGGCGGGGCCCAGCCAGGACAAAAGGAGGTCCCACAAAGCGCCTACACCGGCCGCATTTGCGGTCGGGGTAGACGACGGATGGGGCCCACCTACGAAGGCTGTCCAGGCCTACACGAGATGAGGCAGGATAAAGAGGGATAATCCCCCTCGATCCCAAATCATTGAGGCCAATTTCTAGCCATAGAATAATGGCGCGCGCTACCACAATTTTTTTTCTGTTTATGTCTGGTTGTACATATAACAAAGGCAAATGAACTAACGCTTGCTATAATGATGGGGCTTGAGAGCAAAATTTAAGTAATGCCGAAAGCTCCATAAGATAAATAAAAGCAAAGGGTTGTTTGTTTGTCGATGTTACGTTTCCGAGATCGAAAGGGAATGTTTCGAGTAATGTTTCAAACTCTCTTCAATTGGAATGTTTCGGCTATGTTTCACTAAGTAAGTTTTCAAGTGCTACATTTCTGTAATGAAACAGCAACGTTTCTAGTTATTGTTTCAAACGTGTAGTAAAACAGCTCATTTGCAACGTTTCATTTACGTTTCGTGTTTACTGGGGATATTGCGATCTCGGAAATCATAATAGTCGTTTTACATTTTCAGTTTTTTACTCTATTTCAAATGTAAACGAATTTAAACATTTTTTTCTAAAATCTATCAAATTAAATAAAAATGTTCTTCCATACCGGAAATCTAAGTAAGTAGGTACCTACCTTACCACAACTCAGCAGAATCTAGTAAACAACTAATAATATCCACAATAACCAATAAACAATTAGTGATAAAAAATTATACAAAATAAGAAGTAAAATTAATATATCTAAATCTAATTAATACAAAAAAACAAACTTTATGTATTGAAATAAATAATGTAATAATTCAAAGAAGAATGTTGTATTTTTGTTGTTCTCTCATCAGTCATCACATCACCTTTGACAAAGATCAACACATAAAAAACAGCTGCTACAAACAGATCTTTTTGTTTACACATTTTCCTTAGAATTGTTTCATCAAGTAGTAGCTTCCCTTAGTTCCCTTGTAGGAATTAAATTATTAATATAACATGATAATTAAGTATGAACATTAAACTTTTATAAACAATTACATTTTAAAGCGAAGTGTCAAAAGTAGTGCATAATAAGAATATGACTATAGATATGAATTGTGTTTTTTTAATAAACTAATTTTCGTATTCATTCACATCTATTAGTATGGAGAGGAGGGGAAGGATTTACAATTTTTCGAAGAAAGTGGTAGATAATCTGGTAAACCTCAAGTCGCATTAAATAGAAAACCCACTTATAATTTAGGGAAAAAAACAAATTACGAATTATTTTAGTATAAAATTACGAAGACTAAATAGGTAAGTACATTATTCATTATTTATATGTCTAACCTACATTTTATATTGTTCTAAATCTAATTGTAAATAGATTAGAAGAAAACAAATTAATTACATTTTTGAGTTGAAACAACTCGATTTTTTGTACAAAAAGTGTTGGTAAGGCTATTTAGAAAGTAAAGAAATATATTTTATTATGTTTTGCCTGGTTTAGGTGATCCTACGATTAAATGGTGTTTAAACTGACGAGATTAAACATTAAATTTAACTGGATTGGATATCGTTAAATGTATAGGTTAAAAGAATCGGTGGCCGGAAAACAGATACAAGTCAATTTTAAAATCTCGTTCTTGGACAGGGATCTTTTAAAAATTTACAGGGTGTAAATAGATAAGTGCGAAAAAATTCAGAAGGTGGAAAAATAAGGTGGGTCTTTCATATAAAAAAAAAACTCATTAGACATCACCTGTCAAGATACAACCGCTTAAAGAAGGTGCCAAAAAAGTATAGGTTTCAATTTTTTTCTGATACCAAACAAGCTACAGAAATGAAATTAAGTAGACATTTTCTATTTAGGTATATGGCACTCGGTAAACAATTTGTTGATGTTCCGCTACGGTTGTAAAGGGTAGAAAACGCGAAAAATTCATTTCATTCTAAAAAAGGTCGCTTGTAATTTTTTTGTAAAATTAACCATTTCTAAGCAAAAAAATTATTTCAAATCAATTACATGGCATGATTGGCAAAGGGTACAATTTTATCGAACTATAATATATCTAGTAGGCAGCTGTCAAGTTGGCATTTCGTATTGGCAACTTAATTCGTTGTTAGTAAGGTTATAGTTATTGTTGTTTGCTGATACACTGTGATCGTTTTCAACATTTAATATAATTTCTATCACTTTTTAATATGTTATAATAACTAGTTTTTTCAGATATTTAATAAAATTAAGTTGCCTTAATTATAACAATTAAGTTGCCATTACAAAATGTCAACGTGACAGCCGCCTACTAGATAAGATTTGCCACTTTCGAATAAGCGGCACCTTAAATTTCAAATTTCTTTACACCAAAAAGTAATTCGAGTTCGAAACTAAGTCCATTATATAGAAAATCTGCGCTAGAATGGGGGAAAGTCGGTTATTTGTGCATTGATTCATATTTACACAAACTGTGTAAAAAAAACTATAAAAATGTATTGCCGGTTGCCTATTTGCTGTAGAACCCCTCATAACATTTTCATTTCTTGTTATTTTTCTGGACGATAAGTTAATTTTCGAGGAAAAAATCAATTTCTATAATCGTCGACGTTTAAATTTTTATTTTTAAATATCTTCAATATTAACATAATAAAAACAACCCTCAACTAGTACAATACAGTTTATTAATAAAATAGAATATTACAAAGGCTCGAATAGCACAATAGTATAAAAGTATCCTTATAAATATACGTAACTGAAACAAGAAACAAAAACGCAGTATACAAAAAGGCACACGATACAGAAACGGTCTACTTAGGATAGAACTTCTTGCTGGCATCCTTGGCCATATCCAAAAGCGTCTGGGCGGCCTTGAAAGGTAAACCGTACGAACCCTGATACTGTTCCATCTTAGCGACCAGCTTGGCCGCCCCGTACTGATCCACCCATCTGAACGGTCCGCCGGTGAACGGAGGGAAACCGAGCCCGAACACTGCTCCTACGTCGCCCTCCAAGGGGTTCGCTAGGATTTTCTCTTCCAAGCACAAGACCGCCTCGTTGACGAACCTCGATACCATCCTCAAGGTCCTATCTTCGTCCTCGACCGAACCCTTCGGCTCTATCGAGTATTTCTTGATTATTTCCAGGGCCTCTGCGTTTACGTCGCGGCTCTTTCTTCCCTTCTCGTAAACGTAGATGCCCTTCCCGGATTTGCGGCCAAGGAAGCCCGCCTGGACTATGTCCCGCATCACTCCTAAGTCGCCGCCGCCGAATCGTTCGCCGAACGCCTGAAATATTACATTTATTTTTATTTTACACAGACTCTCCAGCGAAAGTGAAAATTTTACAAAGCGAACCGCATTCTTCTCTTACCTTTGAAAGATCGGGTCCGATATGCGAAGCTACGTCCAAGCCCACCTCATCGGCCAGCGTAGCGGCCCCAACGGGAAATCCGAACTTCTTCGTAAGGCCATCTAAGTCTTTTGGCTCTACGCCCTCTTGTAGCAGTCTTACGGATTCAGCCATCATGGCAGACAGGATTCTAGTGGTGTAGAATCCAGGACCGTCGCCGACGGTAATCACGACTTTGCCTTGTTTCAAACCGACGTCCACCGCTAAGGCCGTAGTTTCTTTGCTCGTCTTGTCGGTCGTGATGATTTCTAGTAGCTGCATTTTGTCGACGGGAGAGAAATAATGCATGCCTGAAGGAACAAATGGTCGTCAATTGATGTACAGGATGTCACGAAATTCGTAAAATTAACGGCACTTGTATTTATTTGTAATAAATTTTTTTGGAATAATTTTTTTAAGTGTATCCTTGAAAAAAAAAATCACGAAAATACTGAGGCTGTAAAGGGCTAAAATGACCCTTATCGACTAGAAAATAGATCACAATTATTTTATTTGCGGTTTTTCAAATAATTAAGCAATGGGCCAAGCAAATAAAATTTTTACTTGAAAAAGTCCTATCCGCGCGATTATTGTAAAATTGTCTAAAGGAACATAATACAAGACATCTCTCATCTCGTGAGTCAAAAACTTTTATTAGATAACTTTTCTATTTAAACAAAAGTGAGGAAAACAGTTTTTTCACTTTGCAGGGAAAACCATCAAATTTTAGCGAAAAGTTACTCACAGACAGCATGTAGTAAAATTATCTACAAAATGAGACATGTTAAATTAAAATCTGTTAATAAACAAAAAAGTTATTGCAAAAAACAAGAAAAGTGCCCATTTTTTAATTTGTTTATAACTATCGCATTTATTGTTAAAATTGTATAAAACCTATGACAAGTTGAGGGTTTTGTCATACATCAAAAGTGTGCCAAAAGTGGGCGCTGTAGGTGCAATAGTTTTCGCACAATTTAATTTGTTTATAGAGGAGGCTCCAAAAGTTATGAACTTTAAGCCTCTGTACAGGCGTTAATTTTCAACCAAACATGATTCTGAAAGCGTCATTGTAATCTTAAAGACGTAATTGAGCGACCTATTAAAAAATATCACCGTTTTTTTGACATTTAACATTCTCAAATTGTGCATTAAAAACCGCGCGTTCATCGCTTATAAACAACTTGAATAAAATTGTTGCTATTTATGCTACCTCACCGAAAATAGATGCAATGGATAGCTGGCAAAAAAATACAGTTTTAAAATAAAAAAGTACCCTCTACGACCAACAGGTGCCAAGATAATAATTTTTTTTTAAATCGTAGCGCAATTGTTTATAAACATTAAGACTTGAATTTTCCGCAAAATAAAGTTTACGACGTAAACTACGATTTCCCGTGAATTGCATTGAAAAATGTGGAAAATTAACGACTCGCGAGCCCTTTAAAGAGAAGGTACTCACTAAGTAAACTGTCTGGTGGCCGGCGGCGTGGTGGTGGGGGAAACTCGTCCAAGCGAGTCGCGCGCGCGATAAAAATGAAATCCAAAGTTCAAATTAATGCGCGCTATAAATTTTGCAATATCTCGGCTTCTATTAATTGTAGAAACTTATTTTATTTTAAACTGGGGTAGCTGGACGAAAAAATAACAATGGGCATATTTACGACTTCGTAGAATAGCCCTGAACCCCAGAAAAAATGCATCTTTTATACCTACTGAATTTTTTTTAATTTACAAAAATGTCACAAAAATTATTGTTCAACGAAATATTAATTAAAATTTCAATTTCCGAATTATTTTACTATTATTAAATAAATAAATGAATCTATCGTTCATTTAAAAAGTTATTTTTCATAAAAATAGAAAAAATTTTAAATTTTAAATTGTTGTATTATATAGTATTATATCTATTATTGAAAATGGTTGTGATTAATATTTTTTGAATTAATTT
>NW_019416629.1:62127-155191 GCF_000390285.2 Anoplophora glabripennis | reverse complement strand
AGTAAAATTATCTTCAAAATGGGCACTTTTCTTGTTTTTTTGCAATAACTTTTTTGTTTATTAACCGATTTTAATTTAACAAGTCTCATTTTGTAGATAATTTTAGTCCTTATAAGCTGTCTGTGAATCACTTTTCGCTAAAATTGATGGTTTTCCCTGCAACGTGAAAAAACTGTTTTCCTCACTTATTTGTTTAAATAGAAAAGTTAGCTAATAAAAGTTTTTGACTCACGAGACGAGAGATGTCTTGTATTATGTTCCTTTAGACAATTTTACAATAATATCGGGGAAAGGAGTTCGAGTTTCTCTTTTATTTTCACTAATTTTCCTGGTGTACAAGTTAATATTGAATACCGTGAGAATCAAAGAAAATCTGTAAAAAACAGTTGAAACTCACTTAACTATAACATAGTTATTTTTTTTCCACAGATGCAGTTTCCTGCCAATACTAAGTGCGTCCAATTGGACGAATGAAACAAAATATAATTAAAAGAAACGTTACAAAATTAAAAAAAAAAGTTTGAGGTTATATAATCATATTTCCAAATTTTACTCACCGACACAAAGGGAAAGGGATATTATCAGGAAAATGATGGAGTACGGTTTTAGGAGTGTGGATTTTTGACGTCTATAATAAAAAATTAATGAAAACACACCGCAAACTGCACACGTCTGATATTAAAACGTACCTATAACTTTTTCTGGTCTCTTAGAAGCAGTCGCGATCTTGGAGATGGGAATAGCGCTGGTGTTGGTAGCAAACACGCAGTTCGGCGATGTGACGGCCTCCACCTCCTTCAGCACCTTGTGTTTCACGCTGATATCCTCGAAAACGGCTTCGATTACTATATCGGCTTTGTTAAATTTGTCGTAAGTCAACGTTGGAACCAAATTCGATAGGAACCTGTCTTTCTCTAAGCTAAAATGGAAAAAGTCAAAATATTGTTACTATTTTTTTAAGCACTGTGTTTAGTTTGTGAATCCCAGTGTCGACGACCTCTGACATTCGCTTAATTTAGGTTATTATTACAAAAAAACATCTATATACAAATCAAGCTCACAATTAGAGGTTACAATGAAAATTACGAAAAAGTAAAGAAAAATTGTTTTCACAGCAAAATTTGAAGAAACAAACTTATAATACATTTCTAAAGGTCAATATAAATGTGATCCTCATTCAAAATTATTCCTGTACTAATAAACTTACCCCGTCAATCGTTTTCTTTTCACAGCCCCATTAAGCCCAGTCTCAATTTGGTTGACTCCCCTCGCTAAACCGTTTGTACTCGTGTCTTTCAACAAGACCTGATACCCCTTGTCGACTGACACGTGGGCGATACCGGCGCCCATCAATCCGGCACCTAGGACGGCCACGGTTTTGGCCTGTTGCTGGGGCTTGCCGAATCTATTCTTTTTGCACTGGGTCTGTCCCCTGAAGACACCTATCAGTCCCTTGGATTGCGGCGTCATAGCAAGCTCCCCGAAAGCCTTTGCCTCCGCTACGAAACCTGCCGCTTCGCCTTTGTCCAGTCTCATTCGTACCACTTCTAGGATCTAAAGTAGACGTGATTAGTTGCTTTTAACGGTAAAAAAATGGCAACACACCTTAAGTGGCGCAGGATACAACCCACCGGACACTTTCAGAACTTGCTTCTTGGCTTTCCCGAAAATCTGATCTTTCACCCAGTTGTACTGCAAGGCGAGCTGTAAGATTTTGTCCGGAAGGTTCTTTCGTCGCTCTACTTGCAGTTTACCAGCCGCCAACTGCTTGGCGATGTCCACGGCTACAGATTCGAGATATCTTATCGTGTTAGCTTCCGGATTGTCCAGTCCAGGACCTAGAGGATCGACCAGAAGATCCACTATACCAAGTTTCTTAGCTTTATCGGCCCTAACATTTTTGCCGGTCAACATAAGGTCTAAAGCGTTTGGAATGGATACTAAGCGGGGCAACCTCTGGGTACCGCCGCCGCCTAAAACCGGTAAAATGTACTTGCAATAAATTGTTGTTTATGTACAAGCCATGTGTTATTTTTTGTTTAATATCTCGGTCAATGGATAAGTGGTTGAATGCACAATGGCATAAAATAAACAGAGAAAGAGAAGAGAAAACATCATCTCCGATGAACAATGTTTCGACGTTAGAAAAATAAGGAATAACAAAATTGACTGGATGAATTAAAAGGAATCAAATTGTGTATATTTATATGGCGTTTGCATTTGCTTTCACTCTTAAAAAAAGGAATGGACTACATAAGATAACGATGTAGTGACAAATGAAAAAAATAAAAAGCGTCAGATGTAATTGAGAAAAGATTGAATTGAGAAGTATGTCCTACCAAATTACACTTGGAAAAAAAAATTGTTACCTGGACTTTTATAAGTGGAAATAGTAAAGGGGCTTTTAATAAATCTAAAAAAAAATAAATGCGTGAACAGGGACGGCGGAGGGTTGATTTGGAGGGTTGAAAAGTTATGAAAAATTGTATCATTGAGATTTCTGGCGAAAGTTGACGTCAAATAAAAAAGTATCCAATACAAAAAACTACAACTTTTGTAGAGGTCACTTTTTAACAACCTCAAAATTTCCGAGAAAAATGCGAGAAAAACAGTTTTTTTTTTGATTTTTTGTTTTTTATTTCTTATTTCTGCAAAAATATTGTAATTTTTACGAAACTTGGTGAATGTATACGTTTCTCTGTCTTAAATAACCTCAAATTTTTTTAGATAAAAAAATCAAGAAGTTTCCGAGATATTCATTTTTTCGGCCTGAAACACTTTTTTTCAAAGAAAAATTCTACTTAAAAAGATCATCGTACAGAGTTCTGTCGGTAATCATTTTTTTCGTTGTGACATATACTTTTTGGTGAAATAAAAAAATTTGTAATAACAATTCAAAAACATGCTCAAAAATGCAAAAAAATAAAAAATTACTTGCAGCATTGAATTTTTCAGTTATTGTTGATAATTTGTTTAAATTAAAAAACATTACACCATTCAATTCTACGGAAAAAAATTAAAAAAACTCATTGTTTGACCCAAAACTATATTTTTGTACAGTATGTATTGCTATAAACATCTAAGTCGAATTACATATGCACAAATGATAAATTATCTCTGGATGATTTGAGATTTCAGCAGTACAAAGTATTAACTGCAAAGTGTACTGTTGACGCGAAACACGAAAACCCGAAATTTTGCAAAATCGTTTTATTATTTTTTTCTGGCTTTATTTGAAAACGAATTTTAAATAAATTGCATATTTACATTACCACTTTTTCGCTCTATCCAATGGCGTCAACATTTTTGCAATCCGACGTTTCATCTTCGAGGGGCCATTATCAGATTAATTTTTTTAAATATATCGCTGCTATTTTTATGACAAAATCTAGTCATTTTTAATTCTATATTAGATGATATTACTATTTTAATGGTAAAAAGGTTTTTAGCTATCATTAAAAAATTTTCCTGAACGCTTTCAAAATACCTGTATCTATTGGAGGAGGAGAGAATAAAAATCAATACAGCACCATTTTTTTTAATCCATAATTTAAAAAGTTGTACCTAATAAAAAAAATAATACGAATTTATGAAATATTTTATTATTTCTTATTACTATTGCTAACAGTTAAAAATTGTTGCATATTTTGTGCGGTATTGACTTGTATACTGTTATGACTTCATCCAGTAGATATTTTGAAAGCGTTCAGAGCCGTACTTAGGAAAAATTTTAAATAATAGCTAAAGCAAGCTAAAAAGTTTCTAAGCTATTACAATAGTAATACCCTCTAATTCAGAATTAAAAATGACTAGATTTTGTTATAAAAATAGCAGCGGCATATTTAAAAGAATTAACGCGATGATGGCCCCTCGAAGACGAAACGTCGGATTGCAAAAATGTTGGAGCCATTGTATAGAGCGAAAAAAGTGGCATTGTAAATATGTAATTTATTTTAAAATTCGTTTTCAAATAAAGCTAGAAAAAATTAAACAATTTTGCAAAATTTCGGGTTTTTCCGAATATCTCCGGAACTACCCGAAATTTTAAAACTTTCTAAACAGCATATTGTTAGGTATAAAAAAACACAACTTTTTTTCTAATCTGAGCCACCTCGTATCTCTTACCGTTTCCTAGATCCTAATGCTATCCCATCCTTATCTTGGACACACTGTATATCTATGAATTTATCAAACTTTAAAAAAAATAAGTACACTAATTGATCCTACGGAAAAAAAAATTATTTATTTTATTTATTCACTATTCGACTTATGTTTATAGCAATACTGTACAAAAATAACGAGCGTTCAAATAAAAACGTGGTCGAAGTTGGCTCTGACACATTGGACGTAGGGAGTAGCTTATAGCGACCAACTTAACCTCAATAGCAGCTGTTAGTTTCAATAACGTTAATGACTATATAACTTTATTTTAAAGAATAATCGTGATAACAATAACAAACAATTAAAGGAGCTGCGGAAAGTGTCCCCCTCCTTGTTATAACAATAAATTAAAGCAGCTGCTGAAAGTGTCCCCCTCCTTGTTCCAAGCACTTTTCACACCTGTTCCTCAAAGAATTAAAGACATTTTCTAAGATGCTCGGGGTATTGTTAATTTCACGAATCTTGTCTATAAGTTGAGCCTGCAGATGGTTTAAATCAGGAATAGACAGTTCAAAAATAGTGTTTTTAAGGTAAGGCCACAAAAAGAAATCACACGGCGTAATATCACATGACCTCGGTGGAAATTCATGTTCAGCATCGAGACTTATTAGTCGATTTTGGAAAACTTCCCTCAACATATTCATCATCTCGCCTGCCGTATGTGCCCTTGCGCCATCTTGTTGAAAGTAAAAGTTTGTAATTTCGTTTTCTTCCAGCTGGTTAACAAAAGGAGCGATAATTTCTTCTCTATACCTTTGCGCAGTAAGAGTACCATTAAAAAATAGGTCCATAAATCCTCCTTCGATTGAGAGCACACCAAACTCCAATTTTTTAAGTGTGTAGATGGCCCTCGACAAAAAAGTTATCTGGTTTTTCAGAAGACCACATTCTCATATTCTGTGAGTTTACGTAACCACTTAAATGAAACCAGGCTTCATCAGAAAAAAAGGTGATATTATGAAGTTCACCGTAGTTGTTTAAAAACCATTCACAAAATACAGCCCGTAGCGGAAAATCAACTTCATGAAGTTCTTGCTGACAAGTTAAACGATAGGAGAACAAACGCAAATCTTTTTTTAACACTGTGTGGCAGGTACCGATTGATACTCCCACCATTTGTGATAAAACACGTACAGAAGTTCTTGGCGCATTTTCCATTCTTTGTTGGACATTTTCTTTTAATTCTTCAGTCCGCTTTTTAGGTCGGCCGCTTCCTTCTTTTCTTGTTACACTGCCCGTTTCACGAAAAACATTAACACAACGCTGAACTGCACTTTGAAAATTTTTGTACGCAACAATGCCGGGAAATTGATTTTGAAATTCTATGAAACATTCCTCAATAGAATACTTTCATATTCCATCAATCTTGCGTCCATTTCTAAAGTAGGACTCTATGATAAACACTTTTTGTTCTTGAGAAAACACCATTTTAAACGCTTTTTAAAACGAAAATATTCAAATTGATAGCGGCGATATAGCGCTTTGACAGGTGACGTTTAAGTTCATTTGCTATACGCTACGCCCTACGTCCAAATTTTCAGAACCAACTTGACCACGTTTTTATTTGAACGCTCGTTAGTTTTGGGTCAAACAATGAGACAGTTTTTTTTTGTATTTTTTCCGTACAATTGAATGGTATAATCAGTTTTTGTTTTTTTTTTTTAAATTTAAACAAACTATCAATTACTGAAAAATTCATTGCTGCAAGTCATTTTTTACTTTTTTGCATTTTTGAGCATGTTTTTGAACTGATTTAAAATTTTTTTATTTCACCAAAAAGTATATATCAAAACGAAAAAAATGATTACCGGCAGAACTCTGTACGATGATTTTTTTAAATAGAATTTTTCATTGAAAAATAAGTGTTTCAGGCCGAAAAAAATGAATATCTCAGAAACTTCTTGATTTTTTTATCTAAAAAAAATTGAGGTTATTTAAGACAGAGAAAGGTGTACTTTCACCAAGTTTCGTCAAAATTAAATTATTTTTGCGGAAATGAGAAATAAAAAACGAAAAACCTGAAAAAAAAAACTGCTTTTTGCATTTTTCTCGGAAATTTTCAGGTTATGTTAAAAAATGACCTCTACAAAAGTTGTAGATTTTTGCATGATCTACAACTTTTGTATTAGATACTTTTTTGTTCGACGTCAACTTTCGCCAGAAATTCCAATGATACAATTTTTCATAAGTTTTCAACCCCCCAAATCAACCCTCTGCTGCCCCTGCTCACGCATTTATTTATTTTTTGTTTATTATAATCCCCTTTACCATTTCCACTTATGAAAATCCAGGTAATAATTTTCTTTTTTTTTCCCTCTAAATGAGTTATTTTGATCGGTCTAAGTAGAGATTTAACAATTTGTAAAAAATCAGAACTGTAAAAAATTCATATATTAAATAAAATATTAGGTCGTTTAAATACAGATATTGTTAATCAGGACAGAAGTTAAGTAATCACAAACTAAACTCTCAAACACGTTTGGAATAATATTAAGGATGTTTATCGGACGATAACAAATTGTTATATTTGCTATACAGTTAAAATTCTGTGACGCAACTTACCAGGTAAAAGTCCCAGCATTACTTCTGGCAATGACAAAACCGTTTTCCTGTCTTTGACAGCTATCCTGTAATGCGTGGCCAAGGCAGTTTCCAATCCCCCGCCCATACACGATCCCTGGATAGCGGAAACGAAAGGTTTCTTGCTATCCTCGACCTGCTGTAACACCTGCTGATAAATTCGGGACATTTCCGCAGCCTCCTCTGCTGTCTTGACGGTTTCCAACATGCCAATGTCGGCCCCGGCTATGAAACATCCTGGTTTCCCGGAGATGAGAACGCACGCTTGGATTTGGGAATTGGAGTCGATCTGAGGCAGTAGGTTTTTGAATTCAGTCGTGACTTCCTCGTTGAGAGAGTTAACCTACAAAAAAAGTTATTAAAACCAGCACAGGAACGAGCTATAGGCGAAACTTTTCATTTTTAAGTATAGCTGATATAAACATTTTTGTAAGAATACCAGTTTATTTAACACTACTTTTGGTAACTTAACATTGAAATAAAGCAATAGGCGATGTAGATTGTACATTTTAATTAAAAAATATACACTGATTATATCTTCGTTTTTAGTAAGAACGACACCATGTCATCTATTAACGAATTCCAATTCCGGCTATACGTTTCTGCATCATTCCTGGCGAAATGTAACAAGTTCTCTGCATCCTTAACGCTCTTATGTAATTTTTTCACCGACTCTTCGTGACTGGTAATGACCTTTTCGTCTAACTGTACTTTCTTGGGTTCCTCAACGCTCTGTTGTTCAGAACAAATCTTAGCTACACTTTGCAGGCTGTACATAATGCAGTCATCGACACAGTCACCACTTTTATTGATGTGTGCATCGCCACCTCCCAATTCTTTCACTCGATCCGCGTATCTGAGGGTGTTCAAAGTATTCTCGCACGAGCCTACGCCTGGAGAGACCATCGCTATCATGCAAGTCTTTGAGTTTGTCCCGATGAACGAGTCTCGCAGCACTTGCGTCAACTTCGACCCCCTGAAAGGTAGATGTGCGCCTTTCCTCCCCAACGCCCTTATACATTCTTTCAGGGACAACAAGGATTGGTTAATTTCGGATCCTTCTAACCTGGTTACTTTAGACGAGGAAAAAGTGTCGGCGCCTCGCTCGTTGCCCGCTAAATCTATCAAGGAAAATTTTCCGTAGACTTCCTTTGCCTTATTCTTGGTTCGTAAATAGATTTGAAAGATTGCGTGGGACCTTGAAGAATTCACATTGGCTGACGTTTGACCTGACGCCCTCTCTTCGTTGCCTTGTTTAATAACGTCCAATACTTCGTTCACAGAATACACCATTCTTTCTGTCAATCCGACGACTTGCACTTGCTGTTTTCCGTCTTCTAAGATTTTCAAACTTTTCTTGTTGTTTAAGAGGTCAAATACTTTCTTTACGTAGATCTCGAAGAAGCTGCAGGATACTACTAGATTTAAATGCTGGTATTTAGCGGAGTTGATTTCTTTGAATATGTCTGAAGCAGCCAAGGCGTAGATGCCTTTTTCCCCATTATTTTCCAAAACGTCGCCGCTCATGGTGTAAGTTTTGCCAGAGCCTGTCTGACCGTATGCGAAACAAGTAGCAAAACCTCCTTCGAAAACAGTTTTCACTAGGGGTTGGGCCGTGTATTTGTATACCATTTCATTAGAACAAGATTCGTCGAAGGCATAATCGAATCTAAACACGTGGTTATCCAAGTACTTTGTCAAATCCACCTTATATTTAGGTTCATGCACGATAAGTGTGTTTTTATCGGGAATTGTTATGATGTCGATTTCTTTCCTACAAATATCTGAATTGTTCAAAGGTCTCTTCCTTACAGCGACAGTGATTAAGTGGTCTACTATCACGTCTTTATTAGACAGAGGCTTAAAATAGATCTTCTCTTGATATTCACAAATCATTTTTTGTAGTTCCCAATAAGGAATTTTTTGATTTTTCTTCGAAATCTCATCTTTCTCTGCCTTTACCTCGGCTTGTTTTCTTCGTCTTTCTATTCTATCTTGCTCTAACTTACTTAATTTCTTCAGGGTGGGGCCTTCCTTAAACTTTGAAAAATTTTCGATCGCTGAACGTGTAGATTTGGTAGTGTGTAAAGACTTTCCCTGCACGACCAACTCATTTAAAGTGGATGAATCCGGATTGTGACTCTGTTGCGTTAGTCTAGGCTTAGCAGATTGGGTACGGCAATTTTGGCTCATGGAGACGCATCTTCTCTTATTTTTATTAACCAAGGTATCATCGATGCTACTGCAGCAAACTGAATTGAATTTATTCGAAGGCTCTGGGGAATTGCAAATCAAAATATTAGGATTGAGTGCAGTAACGTTGGTAAAATGGATTTCTTTCCCTTTCGTCTCGCCATTTTCAAACCATTCTACTTTTACATAATTTATATCGTACTCTATCGAAGAAACTATCGCTTGTTGCGTTCTACCATCACTTCTTTTAATCGTAATAGTGGAACCAGCTGTTAGAATACGCGGGGTCATATTTATGGTTTATCTATAAAAACTATTACATAAACATTAAAACTACACTGACATTTGTCATTTCACAACTTAAATTACTACGAAAACTAGATTTAAAAAATTGTTACCATTTCTAATGCTAACATTTAACATAATTTTCACTAATTAGAATGGACTTTAGTATATCTAATAATAATAGGATATTTTTTCCATGCAGGTCACCCTTAAAGTTTTGAATCCAAAGTCTAAGGGAATACTAATTCATTATACAATATCAAACTTACTCTAACTCCTGGGGAATCCACCACAATAACTCCTATATTATCTACTACTTTCAATTTGAAATGTTTCATTTCACCTGCAGACATACATCTTAATTGAACTGAAAAGAAAATACTACCTGTTAGAAAATCAGTTTAAAATATCTATAGGTATATGGGTACAAAGTACAAAAAAACATATTTGAGCATTTGCAAATATTAAATAATACCACATAATTGATATTACTATTATAAATGAGAGTCTTACATTTTGGACTAAATTTAATACTGTTTCTAGAAAATGTAGACAATGCACCGAGTAACTTTAAACCCGACATTTTAGAAATTTCAGCCGGTTCACCTTTCGCCAAAAAATCACGCAACTCGACTCGTTATACACACCCGACTAACGAAAATAAAAGTTAAACTTGGACTTTGGCCTAATATAAAATAGCTTGTGACTTATTGTTAACCTAAAAAAACAAGTTTGACGTTTTGTTCTTCTTCCACCTGTGTCCGAAGTGTCGAGGAATAATAGGTAGTTTACTTTTCAATCATTTTCTTATTCTTCTTCTAATTATGAAACATAGAAAGAATGTTACATTCGTCTCTCCCCTCTCACCGGTTTCTATGTTCTTAACCTAATTTTATTTGTAACGTAAGATAACCTAATTTTGAAGTTGGTAGGTAATATAAGTTCCATATTTTTAAACCAATTATTTTAAAAATGGATTCTGGAGACATGGTCCTAGATGAGGATGAACTGTTAAGAAGACATAAACAAGAAAAAAAAGATTTGCAGTCCAAGGTGCAAGGGCTGAAAAAGAGCATACCAAAAGGAGATAAAAAGAAAAAGAAAGACATTACCGAAGAAATTGCAAAACTCGAAAGTGAACTGGAAGAAAAACATAGAAACGAACTTCGCTTATTAAAAGACAGTGCTCCTAACAGTAACCAAAGTGTCGATCCTGTGCCCGACAATGACAATGAGAAAAGCGTGCCAGACATCGAAGGGCCAACCATTCGTGTGTCCAGGGCCCAAAAACGGAGGAACAAAAAAGAAAACGAAGCCAAAGAGCGCGAAAAGAGAATACAAGAGCAAGCTGAAAAAAATAAGGAAGGTCCCCGAGTACTAGAATTAAACACCATAAAACAGTCCCTTCGGTCAATGAACTTGAAAGTTTACAACATACCTGCAGATGGTAACTGTTTATACTTAGCTATAAATCATCAGCTGCAAGTAACGGGAAGGCCGAGTCACTCTGTAAACGAGTTGCGGAAAACAACAGCCGACTTCATGCTGAAACATACAGATGAATTTCTTCCATTCATGGTAAACGAATTAGACGAGTCTGAGATTGTTAGTGAAGAACAATTTGAGAATTATTGTAAGGACGTAGCCACGACGAAATTGTGGGGTGGTCAGCTGGAACTGCGAGCCCTTTCCAACATTCTAAAATGTCCGATAAAAATCATACAAGCCAGCGGTCCACCTACTCTTCAAGGCGAAACCTTCAAGGGACCCGAGTTGATTCTTACGTACCATAGACATCTGTACCGGCTAGGAGAACATTACAATTCGACACTGCCCGTGACCGGGGACGACGAGGATGTATGAAATTCGCTCTCTCTAGGTTTAATTAGGAAAATTAATAGGAACAAGTGACAATTCTTCTGCTGTTATTAACACAAGAAATATTATTGGACTGTCTGTATGGTTTTGTATAATTAAATTATAACGTGGATGTTGTAATATTTAGGGGTTACGCGGAACGACTTCATCTAATTGCATGTTAACTCGGTGGTACTTTAGGCTGAAAAATTACTTTGAGTAAATTGCCTATATATATACTTTACATATAAAAAATTATGTAATTTTGAATTTATCAAATAGTCAATAATAAAAATGCCGTGGATTTAATGGATATACCATGATTTTTTGTTACAATAGCGAATAAATGAGTTTAAATGAGAGCTTTTTTAATGTATAAAATTTTGAAATATTTTTTTTTTAATTAGAAAATTAATCAGTCATTCTTCGTCCATTAAGAGCGCACAGAAAAGGATATACTGGACTCGAAACTTAATTTTTTTACTCCGAATGTAGTTCACAAATTCTGTACATGAAAATTCCTTATGATATCTTTGTTTGTTGGTGTTAAATCACCATATTTTTCGGTTCCCTTACATGCCCCTGCTGTCAGTTCTTATGTGAAACACCCTGTACTTCTATTGAGATTTTTTTTAGTAGTAACAGATGTGCAAAGTGAACTGGTCATTTTTGTTCAAAATTCAATTTATATTTAAAAAATGACGAAAAAATATTTTTTTAGGTGTGCTAATTTTTGCTAGTTTGGGCAGATACTAAATAGGTCAGGCAGTAGAACATTCGTTGTGTTTGTATTTGAAGTCGTCTATTTTGTTTACAAAAAAATCCCAAATATTATGTAGAATAAGAATCCGAGTTTGCCTATTCCAAAAAACCATTGCTAAATTCAGGTGAACAACAAAAGTACAAAAATTACGAAAAATGACCTGTTTTTTGACACATTTTGAAAGTAAGCCCTAAATCAAAAAAGTCATTCTTTATTTTTTGTTTATTTGACGATTTTCTATAAAGTTACAACTGCGAATCAAAAAAGTTGAATTTTGCGTTAACAATGGGTGAAAAATAGAAGAAAATCATGGACCAAAGCCTACTTTTACTGTTCTATGAGCTGGACTATAATTTTTTCACCCTGACACACAAAATTTTGTTTTTGTTTTGTTCAAAAGAGATTTCGATATATTTAATGCAACACCCTGTATTTCAAAAATGACGGCTTCCATGGCAAATATTCACTTCATATAAAAATCGTAAATTAAGATGAGGAAAATGCTCCTTCATTTTCGAGTAGAGTAAGTATATTTGTCACAAAAAAACATTATCCAAATATTAAACAAACACATTGTAGTTTTTTGCAATGCTAAATAAAAGTGTTTTACTTCAAAACAACTCATACTGAAGATATTTAAACCTAATAAATACCTAAAATAAAAAAAAATCATTGAAAATATTAATTAATTAATTAATATTAGCTTTACACCATAAGCTACTTTTCATTTCATTTAGATAGTGACAAGAGACGAATACATAAACATATTTACGACATAAAAATCATCTGCCTGAAGAGTGGATAAGAATAAATAAGTAAAATAAAATAAATTCAATTTATGAAAATACATTTTTTAAGCGTTATTTTGCTCCTTTGGACTGTTGTCGTCCTCCTTGTTCTTGTTCGGGTCGTCAGGTTTCATGGCGGGGAAAAGTAATACTTCCTGAAAATTCAATCAAATTCAAGAAACGCTTTGTGCTACAATAATAATCTTATTTGTTAATAATGCCATGCAACTAATTTTTAAACTGGTTAGTGCTGGACCACTCAAAATTATTTATAATTTTCTTTTTTAATAAAAATTACGAAATCAAATTGAAGAAACTGTTGAATTAAGTGTTTAAAGAATTTAATCTACGCTTTGCACTGCAATAATAATCTTATTTGTTAATGATGCAATGCAAGTAATTTTTAAACTGGATAGTGCTGAACCACTTTAAATTATTTATCTTTTTTTTTTTATGAAAATTACGAAATCAAGTTCACGAAACGGTTGAATTAAGTGTTTAAAGAATTTAATCTACGTTTTGTACTGCAGTAATAATCTTATTTCTTAATGATGCAATGCAACTAATTTTTAAAGTGAATAGTGCGAACCACTCAAAATTATTTGTCATTTTTTTTTAAATGTTACTGAATATTTATCAATCTTATAGATAAGGTGTATTCATTCTATTTTTGCAGATCTTGAAATCTTTTGATAACAAAAATCTTTCGATATTATCAATGCAATTAATAATTTTTACAGAAAATTTACACGAGATTGTATCTTGAATAAGGAAAACTTTTTATTTGCAAGTTTATGAGAAATTATAATTTACAAACCCATTTGCTTTGAAAATCGCAAAAAAATATATTTTTTGCTTTTTATACAGGGTGGTAAATATTTTAAAAATACCTTAAATTTTAAAAAACCAAAAAAGTGGCACTAACAATTGCTGTGATGAATACAATATAATAAAAATTAAATAATATATTACAGAAAAAAAAATGGTAATTCGTGTTAAATATTCAAGATCGTAATTATACAAGAAATTGCTGAATAAATTGATAATAAATAAATTGAAATGTTTTTTTCTAAAAAATCTTAAATCTCATAGATCTTAATAATTATCCAAAATTTAAATTAAAAATGATGTTTTTCGAAAACGAAAAATTGCTTATAATTTAGAGACTGTATTTTTTAGAGGCATTATGTTGGTCCCCTGATTACGCAACATTGCCCCCATTTAAGCTACTTCGTACCTCTTACCGTTTCCGAGATCCCTGTAGTGAGAAGCGAATTGTAACAGCCTGTATATAAACGTATAAATTCAAGGAAATAGTAACATTTTCGAGGGTTTCAAAGCGAACAGAAATTTTATAAAGTACGACATTTTCTCACAAAAGTTTTTCCTCTTCAGGACACTGATGGGACACACTGTATATTAAAATTTAAAAAAACTCATTGAAATATTTGCAACATTAAATTACCTTGATGTTATTGTTATCCGTCAAAAACATGGTAAGCCGGTCGATGCCCATTCCCCAACCGCCGGTGGGGGGTAAGCCGTACTCTAGAGCGGTACAGAAATTCTCATCGACCAGTTGCGCCTCATCGTCCCCAGCGGCTTTATCCGCCGCCTGCTGTTCGAATCGCTGCCTCTGAACGACGGGATCGTTCAATTCCGTGTAGGCATTACAAATTTCCTTCTTCATAACGAACAACTCGAATCGTTCTGTTAAGCCCGGGATGGACCTGTGCCACTTGGCCAACGGGCTCATTATTTGCGGATGTTCTAATATGAAGGCGGGATTGACGCATTGTTCCTCGATAAACTCGCCTACCAGTTTGTCCAGTAGCCTAGCGGTGGTCCTGGGCGGGGAACACTCAACGTTATGTTTGATACAAAGGTCGTTTAAGAATTCGTTTGTGGCTTTGGTGTCCAATTCCGTCGCTGGAGGAAATTTCACTTTAAGAGCTTCTTCCAAGGCGGGTATCATGCGGATGCGCCTAAACGGTGGCGTGAAATCGATCTCGACTTCCTCGCCATCGAGTCCATCCGGGTGGTACTTAACCTTATAGGTGCCGTGAATACTGTGAACCATTCCAGAAACGAGAGTTTCCGTAATCACAATCACGTCGTTATAATCGGCATAAGCCATGTAGAATTCGCACGTGGTGAACTCGGGATTGTGAGTTAAATCTATACCCTCGTTTCTAAACTGCCGTCCGATTTCATATACTCTATCCAAACCGCCCACAACCAGCATCTTATGGTACAACTCGGGCGCTATCCTCATGTACAGATCCATATTAAGCTCGTTGTGGTGCGTTACGAATGGCTTGGCAGTTGCGCCACCTGCGATCATGTTCATCATCGGCGTTTCGACCTCTAAGAATCCCAAATCGTCAAAGAACCTCCTAATGTAGGAGATTATCTTGGCTCTTACTTCGAAGATCTTACGTACCCTGTTGTTTAAAATCAAGTCTAAGTAACGCTGTCTGTATCTAGTCTCCTTGTCTTTTAGACCGAAATGTAAATGTGGAAGCATATGAAGGCAGGGGGACAGCAATTTGATCTTTTTCGGCACCACAGATAGTTCTCCCTTCTTAGTTTTGGCAGGTACACCCTCGACGCCGATAATATCACCACGACGAATTTTAGCGATATCATCAGTGAACTTGGTCTCGTTCTCGTACTGTCTTGCAGTAGCCATCACTTGCACCTTAACTCCCTCACCTCGTAAGTCGTAAAAGACCAGTTTGGAGCCAGACTCCCTAATAGCGTGTATTCGGCCTGCAATACTATGCCTCTCGTTTTCTAGTACTTCTCCATCTTTTAGATTTGAATATTTTTCAATAAACTCCTCTAAAGAAGTCGTAACGTGGAACTTGTGGGGATAAGGATGGTTATCGCCACCCAACGTCTTGAGATGGGCTATAGCATTGGTCCTAATTTTAAAATATTCATTAGGGCTTACATCTTCTTCAGATACCTTATTTTCTGTTTGTTTCTTTTCCACGGCAGGTTGTGTTGCAGCTTTTTCTAGCTTTTCCTTAGCTTTTTGTTCGGCTTTCAACCGCCTTTTCAACTCACTAGAGTGGAAAACAGAATTAATTAGCTTAGACTGTAATACATCTAACATACCTTTTACTTATTTGAAACAATCTTGTATTAGTTGAAAAAAAATGTTTCCTCGCTACACCTAAAGTTTGCATCATTGCTTTAAATTGAGGTTATTTCTCATCCCATTGGAAAAAAGCCACATAAATTGTTTCAAGAAGAATAGCAACGAAAACTTACTTTTTTGATATATTTTCAGTTGATACATCACCCATCTTTTAATAGTTATTTCTGCAATAAGGTACCCGGTTTTTTATTTAACACGTTAACGTGGACAAGAGAACAATATCACCCAGCTAGACGAAACACGAGTTGTCAAATAACAAATAACGAAATAACGCGAGAGCGAGTTAAGTAACAAGTAAAAAAGCCTTATTCCTTATTCGGAATTCCCCGAATATCCACTTAAAAATAACTACATTTGCATACTTATCTAATCTACAAAAAATGGGACAGAGGAACAATGCAAATCAACTAGAAGAAGAAGAGCTCGGTAGCTTAAAAGATTTACAGTAGCCGTGTTTCATTTACCCGAAATTTTAGATATTCTAAAGCTGATTAATTAATTAAGTGAGTGGTTGAGATCAAATACTCGACATTGCGAATATTTCGTGAGATTAACTGAAATACCACGTAAACATGACTAAAATGAATTGAAAAACATCTGACAGTGTCGCCCCCTGACGTTTCCGATGTTCCGTTCGATATTGCCATGTTGCCAGTTGTCAGTTGTTAATTGTTGTTACTTGCAGCTTGCAGTCTAAAAAATGGATGGTGGTGTTATTGTGCTGTGCATTATTAATAAATAATTAGAGTATTTCAAGAAATTATTTCTCGATCAGCTATTAGTAAAATACTTTACTATAAAGCATGCTGAAAAGAAATGCTTGATAATTTGAAATTGTTATCTTAGTGGTTGATCTTATATTTAAGAAATGTTCAATAGTAGCCTCTTATATGAGAAGAGGCCTCTTAAGAAGCCTCGAATAGGTCCGCCAGACGTCTATCCTCAAGAACCGAAACAAAAAGAGGATGAACTGACCAGTATTAACGTAAAACATGGCTTTCCTACTATGACCCATCTTAGCGACGAATTTGGAACAGCCAGAAATTGTAATGTTACTGCAAGCAAAGTAAGCAAGCTGTATAATGTCTAGACTTTGGTTATATGTTTTTATATTTTAGGTCGGAGCGTATTTTAACGCTATTATTGCTCGGAAAGAAGAGCTCTCCATGTTACCAGATTCTGGTCGCAAAAGGCAACAAATCAATACAAAGGATAACTTCTGGCCTGCAACGATTAGGACGAAGAATCACATTGAAGCCTGGTTTAAGGATTTAGCCGGAAACAAGCCTTTGATGAATCTCTCTAAGAAGGCTCCCAATTTCAATAAAAAGGAGGAAATTTTCATGATGCTGACCGAGCATCAGGTGCCAATGATTAGAGCTGCCTGGTTTATAAAACTGAGTTCTGCCTACGCTGTTGCTGTGTCCGAAGCGAAGATTAAGAAGAGACAGATGCCTGACCCAACTGCAGGTAAGTGAGGTCGTATAAATGTATTTAACAAGTAAAAAATCCGAGATTATTTATTTCTTTTAATAGAGTGGACTGGCACATTGCTGAAATTCCTGAAAGATCAAATTCCAAAGCTGTTGGAATATTATTCACAGGCAGAGAAGCCGAATCCAGCCAACACGTCTCTAACAGCCGTCCATACTAACGAAACCGAACAAAAACTAGCTGTTCGTCATTGGGGATACTGTATCAGACTGTTGAAGTACATGTACGAAGAAGGTAACGTTTTATGTTAATTATATTTTACTTGTCACATTTAAATATATTTAGGTCTTATGGATCGCCAAGAGGTGTTAAGCTGGATAATAGAATTGCTAGAAAAACAAAAATCGCAGCCGGCCGACGATGGAATCTTAAGGTTGTTTCTACCGTTAACTCTCCAGTACTTGGACGAGTTCGTGCAGTCTGAGCTTTTATGTCGGAGATTGGCGCATCTGTGCGCGAAAAAATTGGGTTTTATGCTGAATAACGTCGCCGAGACCAACTTGATCACCTCCCCGAATAGCGAAATAAAAATCGAACCGAAGGACGGCGATAAGGAGAAAAAAGAAAACGTTCCTCCTAACCCGATGCAGAGCACTTTGATCGAGTACCAGAATTGTCCGCATCATAGAGATATAGGTAAGTAATAAGCACTTGACTTGTATATTTTAAGTGGGGGGGCAGTTTTTTTTTAGGGTGACTAATTAATTGTTGGCACCTTTTTTTTCTGGATTATGACGGGAAATATAAAAAACAAACATTTTGTTAATCTTTCGTCTTCTGGATCCCATTTTAATTTCGTATCTAAAATAGGGGTCAGTTTTTTAGAGCGACTTTAAATAATTGTTGGTTACCTTTAGCTGTTTTTTTTTTCTTTTTTTTAGTCTGCATCAGGTGAGGAAATATTAAAAAACAAATGTATTATATTTTATCAATGTTTCGCCCTTTTTATTGTGACATCCTCAAGATCCCATTTTGATTTTGTATTTAAAAGGGTTTAGTTTTTTAGGGCAACTCTAAATAATTGTTAATGACCTTTGGTTGTTTTTTTTTTGGTCAGGAAATATAAAAAACGTATTTTCTTGATATTTCGCCTTTTTTATTGCGACATCCTCAGAATCTCATTTTAATTTTATATTTAAAATGTCCTTACGTATCTTTATAATTTTTAACATACAAATCCTTACATATAAAGTTCTGAGGATATTATGATAAAAATAATGTAACATCAACGAAATTTATTAGTGGTATTTTCTAATGAAATAGACAGTTGAGTTATTAGTTTTTTAAACTGCACTTAATCTCTTGTCTACACCGTCACCAAACAGTTCCTGAATTTGATTTTATGTACAGTCTTACTGCTTGCCTGTAATTTTTTAATTTTTGTATAAAATCATTTAATTAGAATTTAAAAAACTATAAATTTGAAATGAATTCGACATACAGTTGTGACTATGTTTCAGTTGCGCCATCTGTTAATAAGAAGTTGAATTAAACTCTCTACTTGCTTTTATTTACGAACAGAGAGTTATTAGTACAGTCATTAAAGCTTTTCACCTCTGAATTCTTTGAAACTGAACCGATCGACTTGAAATTTGGCAGATAGTTAGAGAAAAGGTCAATGAACATTTGTGACATAGCGCCGATTGACGCTTTCACTCTGTTGGGGGTTGACACCCCTTCTCGGGGGTGGAAATTTTTTTTCAAAAATAATGCTGGAAATCGATAAAGAATCAAATTGTGAGTAAAAAATATTCGAAGAATTTTTTCGAGAAATCGATAGTTTTTTATTTATTGACAATTGAAAACTTGGAATTTTGAGTGAAAGAAAACACTTTCAAAGTATTTTTCGCGAATAACTATGCATTTTAATAAAAAAAACTGTAATAAACAAAAATGTAGCTTATAAATAAACAAAGATTATAGTTTTTTAAAAAACGTTATACGTCCTATATAAAGCGAAATATGGTTAGTGGAAGGGGACTTGTTTTGGGGGGAATACTTGAATCGATGTATTCAACGTCAAATAACGGAAAAAGGATTAATTTTAAGTGTATAACGCTTCTGGAGTTTTTTATAGTACTCAAAAAGGCCTTCAAAATGAGCACTTATAAAAGTTAATTAGAGCAAAATTGAAGGAGTTATCTTCAAAAACAAATGGATTGCTCATATTTTTTAAGGAAAAATGAGCAGTAAACGCTGTACCATTTCCATCAGAATTAAAATTAATTGTAGACCCTTTACAATTAGTTTTGTTTTAGTGTTTTTCAGAGGATCCTGAAGTTGGACCGGTTTAGAATGCATATTTTTTTAATAATGTACGGTAAAAGTTGAAAACATATTTTTCATTATTCAAAAAAATTGCCTTATTTATATAATAACTCTGAAACTATGAAAGATACGTAACAAATGATAGACAACAAAAATGTAGCTTTTTTTTCAACAAATATTTTGCTTTTTTTTATTCCTATAGCATAAAAAATAAAGGCGATATCGCCGCTTGGAGTATCCATTTTAGTAAAAAAATGACCTGCTCGAGCCCTTCGATCCTTTCCCTTTAAAAAACGAAGGGCTTAAAAGGTTTTATATGCAAACAATCTTACAGCTCTTGAAATTATCTTTAAAATGTTTTTTTTTGTAGAATACTATAGCTTCAAAATTAACCGAGTTATGGTAAAAAAACCAATGACATTTTTTCGGAGGAAAATAGGCTTCCACATTTTTATATATTATACAAATAAAATAAGTAAAAAAATTTAGTGTGATTATTTATATGCAGCGTAGCAATTTTTTTTATATGATCGATTATATTTAAAAATCGATTATAATAAAAATATTTTACATTAATATTGGCAAAAGGGTAGTTTATAAGAGTTGAAAATGGCAAAAGTAAAATATTCTTTCATAAACAATATAAGGGAATTTTTATTTTAAATTCTTGCACAATTATAGCATTTCAAGATTTAAAACGTAATTTTTTAGCACAGGGGTGATTTATAAGGGTTGAAAAATGTTATGAGATACAAATTCTTTCATAAGCAGTGAGGGAATTTTTATTTTAAATAATTGCACCGTTAAAGCATTCTAAGCTTTTAAAAAGTAATTTTTTATCATTTTTGCCCATACAGGGGTGGTTTTTAGGGGTTGAAAGGGAAAAATTCTTTTATTAGGTATAAGGTAACTTTTATTTTAAATAATTGCACGATTTAATCATTCCAAATCTTTAAAAAGTAATTTTTTATCATTATTTTTTGCATAAGGGTAGTTTTTAAGGGTTAAATAAAGGGTCGAAAAGATCAAATATATCATAAAACATGTTTGAGAACATGGAACATTATTTAATCTTTATGCTTGAACAAGATTTTTGTCAATAAAATGCTTAAAACTTAATTTTTTCACTTTGTTTCACTTAGCGGTACTTTTACCCCTAAAAAAACAAAAAGCGTCAATCGGGCTTATGTCACTTTTGAACTTGAGCCTAAGATGAGCCTTATTCTAAATTTTCATGCAAATCCATGCAGTTCCAAAGAAATTGGAGGTTACAGCTGATTTCCAACTTTAATGACTATACTAAGTATGGTGTCTGTAGAAAGACAGTGACATCAATAGAGGTGTAAGCCCCTCTTACAGTTGCACGTTTTTTGTATTAGTTTTGCAGCTGAGCACCATCATCCAAACTATAAACCTGGAATGTCCCACTGCCTTAGTTTGGTGCGGTACAGGCGTAGGAACGATCTGGCACGGCTCTCCCTTAGACAACCTGCCGATCCTCCCGTCTATGCTACCTGTTCCCGCTCGCTGCGATATGACCAGTTACCGCAAGCAAATAATTCAGGCGGAGAACTGTATCCGAGAGAGGAGCAAAAAAGCGGAAGGCCGTTGGTGTACGGACAAATGGCAGGCGTCTTCTACCGGTGATTATAGCGGAACGATTAGTTTAGGCACGCGATTGTTTAAATTCGTTCCAGGTACCGTAACGACCAGGGTTTTAGCTGCCCTGGACGCTTTGGATCGACATCGATTCGATAAGATGGATGCCGCTAACTCCTTGGATACTCTGTATACAAAGGTAAGGGAACACGAAAAATTTTCGACGATTTATTTAAAAAATTTTTTAGGTGTTTAGTGGAAATCCAGATCAAGAAAACGCAGTGGTTAAACTCCTGTGCGAGTGGGCGGTGTCCCCGGAGAGAACCGGGGAGCATAGGGCGCTCGCAGTGGCTGCCCTGTTAGACAGAAGACAGTCGGACGGTAATAATTCGACCGATCAAGAAACCGCGCCAGGCGACGATAAAGACTCGAATAGTTCCGTACCTGGTGGGCCCCCGATGTTTCAGTCCCTGCTTATGAAGTTTTTAGATCACGACGCTCCCGTGCCCGCCCCAGACGATTGCATCATGGTAGTGGATTTATTAAATTTTACCTTGTCGGTTAATAGAACCTTTTTTTTTTTAGAAAAAGACGGCCTTCTCAAATTTAGTACATCTTTTTTCCGAGCTGATTCGACGAGACGTGTTTTCGCACGACGCTTATATGTGCACGTTGATCTCCAGGGGCGATCTTTTGGGCCCCGAAGAAACTACGGACAATATCTCCAATCACCACACCAAAATGGAGGTAAGATTGAATATCTTAGTTATGATATATTCCACGATGTTAAAATGAAAATAAGCAGGAAGTCTATTCAAGTTTAGTTGGTTTACAGTCGCAGTTGGAGATGCTTTTTTGAGACCAAGGTCAAAATTACATGAATTTTGAGCTATATCTATGATTTTAATACAGGTCAATATAGTATTTAGCATATTAGGTATGTTTCCTCAAGATCAGTCTATTGTGATTTTTTTTTAGTTCTTTGGAATTTCTGATTGATGAGCTGTAACTCACCAAAGTTGATCGAAGCACCTATTTCAGGTTTTCTCTTCCTCCCACATTCACAGTTTTAGAATTACTAAGTTCGCTTGTATTCAGTCAAATATGGTTCCCTTTCGGCTTTCTATTAGTACTTGATTTATTTCAATCGGTTCTTCCGTTCGAAAATTATGAACAGAAAGATTTTGGGAATGTGACATAATCCACAAAATATGCCATACCTAAATTGTCAAATTTACTTAATGCCTACTGGCATAAAGCTTTGCTTTGTACCTACTAGGTAGGTCGCTTTATACAATATAACCTACAAAGCATGTCTTATCTTAAATGTCAAATGTGTCATTATACCTACTGTGTTATAACCTATAAAGTATATGTCACTGCTACTGAATGCCTACTTATACATTACTTTGTACCTACTGGCAGAATGACTTACTAATCTGTAGGCACTATAAAAAAAATTAATGTTGCTTTATAGACTAGGCGGTATCTGTTTTGGTTTGGGTGAATCGTATATCCACGGAGATTTTTGGCTTTTTAGCTTTCAAATATCAGTAAAAATGAAAAATTTTCTATGCGTATAAAAAAAACGTGGGCTTAACTTTTGGCGGCACAATATGTTAAAAAAATTCGAAAAATGTCATATTTTTCTTCCTATTTAATTATGTATCTTTTCATGAGTTGATTTTAGGCGAAAATGGAAGAGGAAAAAAATGTTTATAATTAAATTTTACAAAATATGAACAGTTACAACTGTGGAATATGAACAGTGTGGACTTTTGCTTTCAATGTACACAATTTGGTGTTATACACAGTGTTTTTTAAAACCTACAAGTCCTACAATATTGATGTGGTGATAATATCCGTTCATAACTTTTTTCTCTTTTAAGCAATAATGACAACTATTTTTTATCTGAGAGGTGATACGATTTGGAAATCAGCTACCAAGTACCGGAGATTTTTCCCGGAGTTTTTGCCCAGAGTTTTTATCCAGGCTCTTTCTCCGGACTCTTTTCCCCGATTTTTCCCCAGACCTTTTCCCCGGAGTTTTGAGTTTTTTTCCAGGACTTTTTTTCCAGAGCTTTTTTATGACCCTTATACGTTCTCTTTTTTCAAAAATAGTGAGCAGTTTTCTAGATAACTCTAATTTTAGAAACTAATTGGAATAGCAATATTAATAATCAGTATATGGTCAAATGTAAAAAGTATTAATTCCACAAAATCTGTGCTGATGTGATAGACGATAATATTAGATCTTTTTCTCTGGGGTGGGCACCAGGCTTCCGGGGGTGGGCCGTGCACACCCCTGCTCCCCACACCCATGTAAATATTCAAGATTATTTGCTGGAATTTTGTCCACTGTCCCACTAACCATGCTTTCATAATACCTACACATTGGTAGGTCACTCTGCCTGTAGGTACAAAGCAACGGTTTGTGCCAGTAGGCATTAAAGATGTATTTGCTATGTAGGTTATATTTTACGTAGCCACCTACGCCTGTAGGTGCAAAGTAATGCTTTGTGCGAGTAGGCATTGCGTATCAATGACATTTAAGATATGACATTAACTTTGTAGGTTGTATCTCACCCACACTCAAAACATGTCGATAGATAGACATCCAATAGCCAACTTCCAGGATGAATATCTGTCTATACTAACGACTGTATATACGAAAACGTGCAATTGTAAGATTAGAATGTCTTTTATAGCCAATGGACTACGACGACGCCAACATAGACCACGACCTGGACAAAATCCTCCAGAATATAAAAGAGGACCAACAGAACTCCATGGACGTGCCCGACAGTCCCAAGGAGCACGACCACGGGCACCATTCACACGTCCCTTCCTCCATGGGTCACGTTCCCATGGAAACGGACCACAACGAGTACAAGGTGAAACCGTCAAGACACTTACTGTACACCACCCACTTTCCGTTATGCCAAGACGATCCGTTCGCGCAACACGACTGCAACCAGCGCCACGTTTTACTGTACGGAGTGGGTAAGATCAGGGACGAAGCCCGACACACCGTGAAGAAGATGTCGAAGGAGATCTGCAAGCTGTTCTCCAAGAAATTCAGCGTGGACGTCGCGGAAGGCGGGAAGGTGAAGAAACATTCCAGGAACGAGTTCAACTTCGAGGCGACCACGCAGAAGTGTCAGAGTTTGAGCTATTTCGACCAGCATGTGGTGACGTGGCAGTGCAGCGTTACGGTCATAGAGATGTTGAATTCCTTCGCCACCGGAAATTCAAATTACTTGCCCGTGCAGGAGCACGTCGCCTTTCTCTTTGATCTGATGGAGTTGGCTTTGAATATCTACGGGTTGATCGACGTCTGCATACAGATTTTGAAGGAGCTGCCGGAAGTCGAAACTCAGTTGTACAATAAGAACTCCGTTCTAAGCAGGAACTACACCACTTCTTTGAGCTTGTATGTGGTCGGCGTGCTGAGGAGATACCACTGCTGCCTCCTGTGTAAGTAATTTTTTTTTATTTTATAAAAAAGTCTTGAGAATAATTGTTATTTGAGTTAGAAATTTCGTTTCATGGAACAAAATGCCACATTATCTGTGTAGGTAATAAAATACGTAAAAGTTGTGCTACTACAGTGGAGAACTAATCACCCTATGCATGAACTTTAAGACTGTGATAGTTTTATCACAATCACAAAGAAAAGAAAAAAGTGTTTAATAACATTAATTTTCAGTATAACATATTTTTTTGATATCAGTTCGTTAATCATTAAAAAATACTTTTAATAGAATTTTTAAATCATTTTATTTTTTTTTTTCAAAACGGCAAAGTAAACCCAGTGTTTGGGACACCTTGTATGTTTATCGCAAAAGTATAGATTTGTCAGAAAAGGGTCATTTTCAAGGTCATTCGAAAGTCACCTTCCATTTTTTTTTAATAGCGACACCATTTTTGTGAAAACTGGGTTTTCTTGGACGGTTTGAAAAAAAAAATGATTGGTGACATCGCTATCCCTATTGCGTTTTTACTTCACTTACACATGTCTGAAATGCTAAAGAAAGATGTAAAAATGGCCAAAAACAGACAAACAAACCGTCTGCCGAAGTTTTTATGATCGGAACTTTAGGCCAAAAATAACTCGTATTCACAGCAATTCCCAATTTTGATCGAGACCACGTTTCAAAAGAATTAGTGCGTGGTCCTTTTATATTTCAAAGGTTTTACAATAAACTCATTTGTTGACGTTGTTCAAATATATTTTTGGTTCAAAACCGCTTACAGTTTTACTGTTTCAATTCGCGCTGTCGTGATTAATGTATGTGTCGCATAGTACAGACAAACAAATTTCCTGAAAAATTGTTTAAATGTTTATTACAAATGTATCCAAACGTTTTTGAAATAGATAGGTTGAAAAACGAACTTAATATTTTGTACAAAGACAGAAATTTCGTAATTTAGAAGTTCAAAAAGCGATAGAAATATTATATATTATGCAAGGAATTTGAAATGGTATTTTCGGAAACATACAACTTGTTTTACCCAGTTTTAACAATTCCTGCAACAAGTGTCTCAGTAGAAAGAAACTTTTTTTGTTTTAAGCCCATTAAGTCTTAGATACTATTTAAGAAATACGATGACACAAGAGCGCTTAAACAATTTATCAGTGATGGCGATAGAAACAGAACTGTTGCAAAGTCTTAGTGCCGATTCCCAATTTTATGAAGAGATTATATGTAAATTATCAAATTTAAAAGACGGACGAATAAACGTGTTTTATAAAAACATTCACTATGTTTTTAAAATATTTTGTTAAAAGTGGAGGCAAACGAAAAGCTCGTGGCGTTGTTTTATATGTAAATAGATAAGTTGGCTGGCTACCTTATGAAAATTTGTTTTTATATTTTTTCGTATTTTTTAATATTCATAAACAAGGTAGGAACAATTTTGTTAATTATTAGGTAAATACATCACTTTGTTTTGTTTTCTGTTACTTAATTTTATTGTAAATACAATTTTTAGAGTTCTGATATTATTAATAATATAATTTTTTAATTTACGGTTATAGTAGGGCTATTGGCGAAGACCTCCATAATAAAAAATGACATGGAAATCTATTCCTATTTATTATTTGAGAACGGATTAATAAAGTATCCAAATAGTTGTATATTATTTTTTATAAAATTTGAGTGAATATCCTGCTCGTGAACATCAGTTTTTCTATAATATTATAAATGCAACTAAACATTTCCAGATGCATTTAGTCGTTTGACGTTGAAAATTTAAAAATTTTTGCCTGCGACGCATTTTTTTTTTTCTTTCGTGCCCATCTAGTAAAAATGCCACGAGCCTCACCTATTCACAATGTCACGAGTCGCCACTGCCACTAATGTTACAATTTTACATACAATTCAATTCTAGACGAATAAAATTTAAAATATTTTAGAAAGATAAAAAACATGCATAATTTTAGCTGGGACAGTGACTGCAGTGTTACATAAAAGCAAAAATAAAAAGAGGAGCATTAGAAAATGAAACTGATGACTGTAGGATGTCAGTCAATCAATTTTGCGTGGCGACAAAAATTGTTTGTGTAACTTTGACACTAACGGCACAATAGTTGTATCAATTCAAATACAATTATTGAAGTAAAAATTGTAACATTAATGGCTCGTTCAAATAATAATAATAATAATAATAATATCTCTACTCCTCATTCTAATTACGAGAATTAGCCCAGAAGTCAGAGACTTGTGCGGGAGAGGAGGCGGCATATTATTATTACGCAGGCCGCATTTGCGCCCAGGAACGACTTATGTTGGTAGGCCCTAACCACCATTCAGTGCAGGAATGAGGAAAACCTGGAAAACCTCATTAATTAGGGGGGTGGTCAAATGCCAACTGGTGTCAATCTCTCACATTGACCCAAGCCAACATTCTTCCACCCTACCATACCTGCACAGAGGGCGCCAATCCTCCGTACAAGTATAGATAATCTACGGTCACCGGCCGCGGGATTCGAAACCCGGGCAGTCCGACACATCGATTTAAGTACTGACGCCTTAAACCGTGCGGCTATCGACCAAATCAATCTGAATATTCTAAATACGTCCACCGTAAAATCATCGTAGTGGGAAAGCGATAGTTTCCGCCTCCAACTGTAACACCCGTACACCCGACCCTACAACGATACTAAGGAGTATACAAAGAACGGACTCTTAAAAGTATTTTTTTGGAAACACAGAAGTTTGTGTTTCTTGGGGAAATACAGGGTATTTCAAATTAGAGTGTCGTAACTGATTACGATTTTTTTTTATCTCTTCAGGAAACATTAGATGTTTGAAGAGCTTCACATTCATAAACAAAACACTTCTGTTTATTTTTTTAATAATTATTAATTTTGTAATAATTCTAACAAATGGATTTATCCATTGAACTTATTTTTACTTTATTGCTGTTGGTTTTCCTGTGCCCAAGTTCTTGTTATAAATATTATAAATTCTTATAATTTTTGTCCCATGTTTTAAAATGATATATTCGAATAAAAATGTCTATATTTTCTATTCTTTGTAATATAAAAAATAGTCAACCTCAATATTTGAACTCTAGTTTTATATACTTTTTAAATAAAAAACATGTACTTACAATTAATCCGATATACTGAATTACAGTATCTCCCGAACAAACCTCTGCCGTTTTCGAGGGCCTCTGCAAAGTCGTGAAGCACGTCTCCAACCCCGGCGACTGCAGCTCGGCAGAGCGTTGCATCCTAGCCCACCTGTACGACCTGTATTCGTCGTGTAGCCTGTTGAAATCCAAGCCGCACACCGTCGAACCCTTCGGGAACGCTTATCCCAAAATAAAACAGGCCCTGTACACCGCCCTGCAACCCACGCCGAGCAACAGCTATTTGTATAACGCCCAGTACATGCAGGAGTTGTTTTTGAGTCCCAAGAGGGCGGGCAGGATCGATAGCGTGCTGGCCAAGCAGTTGAATGAGAACGGAAATAACAGGTGCTTTTTTATTCATTTATTACTTTTTTTATGCGCACGGTGTCCAAAATAAAGACATCTGGATATTTTATTCTATATTTTTGGAAATGTTTCTTTTTGGTTTACGTTCAGCTTTATTTTTTTTAATATGATTCTGTCTTTTGTCTTTAAAATGTGTATTTTTAACATCAACACCTTCGAATCCAATTTTCACGAACTCGCTTGAAAACGCCTCAAGAAAAGGAAATAGTGGTACACAAAAAACACTCCGCCACGGTCGAATCCAGATACCACGAATTGGTGGTTGCTGGACAGCTCGTGTTAATAAACTGCCGCGCCGTTGTTACATTGTACATGGTGCGTAGTTTATTTTTTGGTATAATGACAAAAGACGTTTCTTTTCGAAGGTATTCCTTTGTAAGCAATGCTGTGATACACGTCGGACGAGAGACGGACAATGAAAGACTGAACGATCTGGCGATTATGTGCGCCGAAATGACGGCGTGCTGCAATTCGTTGGCCTCCGAGTGGTTGGGGGTCCTCCTGGCTCTTTGCAGCCCTTTGTCGCACCCTGGTTATTATGCCGATGTCCTGAATCAACTTGACATACAGGTAGGGGGCCGTACGTACAGGGTGTTCAGAAATTAGGAGAAAAAAAATATTATTCTGCTCATAAAAATAACAGTACATGTTCTAAACACACTTTTTGATAATTAACGGTTATAAACTGGGAAATAATTTTTTTAATAGAAAATTTTTCACCATACCTTTTTTTATTAAAAACTTTTCCGCCATTTTTTTTCAGTTCATCAATTTTTTCTAAATTTGAAACACTGTAACTTTTTAGAGATTTAAAAATTTGGAAGAAAACTAAAATAACATGAAAAGCTTTTTTTTTAAAATAAAAATTGGAAAAATTTAAGAAACAAACAATTTGAACAATATTAACTTGAATTAATGTAAACTATTAATGCTCAAGCATAAATTAACAAACGGTAAATTGTAATAATTTATTGAACCCAGAAAAAATAAACAATATCTTAATTTTCTACTTTTTCCAAATTTTCTGGGAAAAACAGCCGTTTCTTTTTTTCGACATTTAATTTTTCAACCTCAGTTCGTAATATTCATGTTTTTTCTGTAGGACGTTAGTATTCATAATGCCTTAGCAGTATTCACCTGTATCCTCATAGCGAGGCACTGTTTCTCCCTGGAAGACTTCGTCGGCAGGGTCGCCTTGCCTAGCCTCCTCAAGGTAAGTCCTCCGAAATCTCCCGCCGCTTCCTTTCAAAACTACTTTTACATGCAGGTAAAGTCCCTGGATAACAGCGAAGGACGAGCGGAAGCGGGAATGAGACTGACCTGCCATCTACTGCTGCGTTTATTTCGAACGGCCGAAGGCCCCCAACCGGGACTTTATTCCGTAGGGTCGCCGCCACTAACGGCCCCCAGGCCCCCGTTAGGGGTACGATTGAGTTGTGATCGCCATCTCTTGGCCGCCGCGCATAGGAATATCCACGTAGGTCCCGTTCTAGCGGTATTGAAGGCCGTGTTGATCGTCGGAGATGCTACCGCGAAGGAAGGGACGGAATTGAGCTTGAGTAACATCCTGGGGACCAGCGACCTGCATAGCGGTGCGGATGGGCCTAGTTTGGATTTACCGTGAGTCGTTGAGTTTTGGTGGATTCATTTTTGTAGGTCGACTGAGCGTGCTTGGATTTTCATTCGAATTATGTAGAGTTGTATTGTTTTGCTTTTCTTGACATTTTGTACTTTGTTTCTTTTTTAAAATGAGAAAAAAAGTGGTCATACTTTTTTCCTTATGAACTAAAAAAAAATAGGTCAAACCATTAAACATCGTTTTGCCAGTAGGTACAATGTAATGCATTAGCATTGACATTTAACATATGACATACTTTATAGGTTATGTCTCACAAAACGACCTACTTCAGTAGTAACAAAGAAATGTTTTTAACCAGTAGGCATTTAATAGCATTGACATTTAATATGTGTCATGTACTTTATAGGTTATATTTCACAAAACGACCTACTTCAGTAGCTACAAAGTAATGTTTTCAACCAGTAGGCGTTGAATAGCAGTGACATTTGACGTATGACATGTACTTTATAGGTTATTTTTCACAAAACGACCTACCTCAGTAGGTACAAAGTAATGCTTTGAGCCAGTAGGCGTTGAATAGCAGTGACATTTAATATGTGACATGTACTTTATAGGTTATATTTCACAAAATGACCTACTTCAATAGTTACAAAGAAATGTTTTTAAGCAGTAGGCGTTGAATAGCAGTGACATTTGACGTATGACATGTACTTTATAGGTTATATTTCACAAAACGACCTACCTCAGTAGGTACAAAGTAATGCTTTGAGCCAGTAGGAGTTGAATAGCCGTGACATTTGACGTATGATATGTAATTTATAGGTTATATTTCACAAAACGACCTACTTCAGTGGTTACAAAGAAATGTTTTCAGACAGTAGGCGTTGAATAGCAGTGACATTTAACATATGACATGTACTTTATAGGTTATATTTCACAAAATGACCTACTTCAGTAGTTACAAAGAAATTTTTTAACCAGTAGGCGTTGAATAGCAGTGACATTTGACATATGACATGTACTTTATAGGTTATATTTCACAAAACAACCTACCTCAGTAGCTACAAAGTAATGTTTTCAACCAGTAGGCATTGAATAACAGTGACATTTGACGTATGACATGTACCTATAGGTTATTTTTCACAAAACGACCTACCTCAGTAGGTATGTATAAGGTAATGCTTTGATCCAGTAGGCATTGAATAGCAGTGACATTTGACGTATGACATGTACTTTATAGGTTATATTTCACAAAACGACCTACCTCAGTAGCTACAAAGTCGAATAGCTTTTGAGCACTACAGAATGAGAATCGAAGCTGCGTCAGTTCTCCTAGGTTTTCACTTAATCAGTTGGATTTTCTTTTGCATCATTTGTACTGAGAGTAGATAACGTTTGTTAACGAAGAAGATTTTAAGTTGAATTTGGTTATTTTTCTGTTCCGTCAGGGGATAAACGTGGATGTGTGCGGATCGAGGACAACGCATAGGTTTGTCGATATGATCATAATAATAATAATAATAATAATAATATATAATAATAATCATGAGCTTCGCTTTGATTGTGTCACCCCTATGCTTGCACATCTTATTGTTTGTCTCTATCCCGGTCGCTACTGCTTCACACATACACACACACACATGTACACACACGAACACACTTACTTAAAAGTTTAGGGGGTTCTCTAGTCCATCCACCCTTACTGTGTTACTAATTTTTGTAAAGAATTAAGTGTAAATAGTCCTAGATCGTTCCTTGAAAAATTCCAATAAGGTTTTAGAAGAATCATGTACAGGGCGTTTGAAATAACATCACAACTTATCCATGAACTTTCGTCGGCCACTAAAATTGTAAATTTTGCTTTTTTTATATATTTCGGGGCACTCCAAAGTTTATTCATGAACAGCCAACCTAATTTTGTTGAATTTTCTGTTTTGCTTAGACAAAAAAATTTTATATGAAAATTGAATTTCAGAGATTTACTTGGGGTGTAAGAGAGAACATTTTTATCCTCAAAATTTATAGCACTTTGTAGAGTGTGCCAGTTAGATTAACGAATGTCTACTTGAAATGTCTGTTATTAATTGAGATGCACAATTAAAATAAAGCAGTGATAAACAATAAAAAATTGTGCCTTTTGGGTAAACAAATGAGAAACTATCAACTCCTTAACATCGAAAACGTCAGAGAAATATGGAACGACATAATGTTGTTATTGATTGTTTTGCTTCTTTGTTTGTGTTATCGATTTTGTTATATTTTGTCATTGTTTTTTTTTGTATCTGACTTTATCAGGAATTTCATAGATCTGGGTATGTCAGAACTTCTATAATCATGACATTTTTGAAAATCTCAAATGTAACGAGTTTTCTTTATTACAATTCTATAAAAAAAAAAATTCAAGTAATCTTTTGTTCGTTGGAATACAAAATAAGTTTAGTTAAATATTCTGGTATTTTTTTAATTTTGGAGAAATTGGAGTAATTTTAATCACCAAAATTGAAATTAATTCGTAGATTTAAAAAAAAAACATGGGAATTATTGTTCAGTCAAATTTTAATAGAATCTGTTTATTTTGTAGAATTTAAACTTCCATCTCAAAATAAAGTAAATATTAAAAAAACGCAGACAATATCAGTTTTTAAATTGTGATGCATTTACTTTTAACTTGAAGTCCTTACATATTTTTTTTAGGGTAACTATTTATCAGTATTGCAGGTGGAGTTAATGTTTTTTACCTGCCAAAAATTCCACATACTTCGCATGAAAAGCACATTTTGGCAAATACCATCAGGCCCATAAAATATAAATTAGGTTCTAGTTATCAAAACTCAAATAATATGGTTTTAATTGGTCTAAAAATTACTTTTACAAGTACTTTTTGCAAAAAAAAATCATCTAATTGGTGACAGATCGCTTAATGCAGCAATTATGGTTTCCATCTTTTATAAAAGAGACCGTAGCGACCTCTAGCAGTTTGAGTTCATAGAATCCTATCTAAAAAAATTGCGATTTTCTTAATTTTTTTGTTTAGTCTTATCCATAAAATAAAACTTCAAATCAAAATAAGATTTAAATTAACTAATTCCTTCAGCAAAAATATTTAAAAAATTGCATATACAGGGTGTAAGAAGTTTGACTGCCATTACTTCAGCATGAGATAAATGAACAAAAAAGTTGTATATTACGGGGCGTAAGATTAACAGTTTTCAAAATACAGCGAGTATTAATATTGGGGAATTTCATCACAACATGACAACATCGCTTAACCTGCTGATGCACGTGTACACGCGGCAGACTTGTCCTACTGAAAAAATGTAAACAATTATTATTGTGAAACATTTAGTAAATATCAAGACAATTGTTTTCCAGTTTTTAAATGAATAAAATAAAATTGATCTATTTTGTAGTACGATGATAGTGTTGAGCTTAAATTTTATCTCGAATTTTAGTAATTATGAATCTCTTAAAACAGGAACTTAACTTTTAATCAAATTACATATTTAAAAAGTATGTAATTAAAGTACCCAAAGATTCATGTCGTCCAAATAATCATTTGTATTAAAAATAATTTAGTTGCTTACCAAAAAGCAAAATTCAGTAATTTTGAAACGCACCAGTACAAAACGATCTACAACATATGCTCAAAATCTCCAGGAGGAAAAGGAAATAGTGGTAGGTACGCAAAAAACACTCCGACACAGTCGAATCCAGATACCAACTGAATTGCCTATTGGTGGTTGCTGGACACCTTAGTACCTTGTGTTAATAAATCGCCGCGCTGTGGTTACATTGTTCGATATGAATTTTATCAAATTTTAAATTTATTACAACGCTAATTATTTTTTATAATTAAGCGTAAAGAAGTTAAAAAAAGTGATAAACTTTTGTACATCAAGTTGGAGATTTTGATAATTTTTTCTCAGAAATAAGGTTTTTTTTGTTTATTTTAATGTATTCTATCGTCTGTTAAAATTAAGACAGTCAAACTTCTAACCCTGTACTTTCCTGAAACGAACATTACATTTACTTTGTGGTTGAAGGAGAAACTTGTCCTCTCTTGCATCTTTTTTGTGCTAAACACTGAAAATTTTCAATCCAGTTACTGAAGAATTTCACAATTCAAAAAAAAAGTTTGTCATTAATTTTGTTGAGTTTATTGAAAAATGTTTTTTTTATTTCTTCCAAATTTAATAAAGACCCTGTTTTTTTAAAAAACTGTCACTTATCTACAATTATTACTATCGTGAAACGTCTTTTTCCTGTACAAAATTTTGATTCACGTGATTCTCTAATTCCCCTAAATTTAATTATGTTCACAAGGGTGCAGAATTCATCAAATTGATCCTTACGTGTTAATACATTTACTAATAATTAAATGTTGTGTTACGTCAAGAAAATTTTTGATTTTAACAATTGTCTTCGAAAACAAATTGTTTTCCCCTCAATGTATTCATATATTTTTTTAAGCTGTTGAGATATTGTGTACAAATGTTATTCGATGTTTAGTGGAGGGAGAGGTTTTTCTGTGTGTTTTTTTTTAATATTCCATGTACTTTCCGATACAAGCATAACGTGCTGAAACAGAGTTATTGTAATCCAAACCACTGCCAAGATGATAATGTTAAAATATTTGTTCCACTGCACGTTAATTAAGAAAGTTGGTTATATTTGGAAATGGTCATTCTTGTGGGACTCTGTCAGTACGATTTGCTTGTATTCGTCACGGTTCATATTAGCGACAAAAAGATTATTTTTATGAAAAAATGCAATACAATATCATCTAACTTAAATGTGTTAACAACAGAAACATTTCTGCACTACCTTTTAAATTATTCTGACCTCTGGTTAAAAAGTTTTTAACTATTAATTTTTTATAACGTTTAATTGAGATGATAGTGTATAAGAAGGTTCAATTTTCATTTCCAATTTGGTTTTATGTAAGTAAAATCTTTGTAACATGTTGCGATTAAGAGGATATGGTGATTTTTGCACTTTTTACATTTATACAGGGTGTTAATTAAGTATGTCGACAAACATTATTCTTCGAGTCATTTTTAGCCAAAAAAAAGATTGTTGACTTTTTCTTAAATATTTAATCAGTTACCTAATTAAATATAAAAATTCACTGAATTTGGATATAAATACTGTTTCAGTGACAGAAATACTTGGAGTTGCTCTCACTGAATGAATCTCCCAGAAATTCTTGTGGTGTTTCCAACAAAAAATCATTCATTTTATTCACCAGCCATTTTCGATTTATTAAATACAAACTAATCATAAAAAATCGACACAAAATCAATATTTTTGCATTTTTATGCCTATCAATTTTTCCAACTTTTCTTATCATTAAATGTTAAAGTGAAACGAAGTTGGTGAACAGCTGTAATGTGTTAGACTACGCCTTATTTGTGCCATCTGTTAATAGGAAGCTTAACTAAAATCTCATACTACTGCTATTTTATTATTGGCTATTGATTATAGGATTTTAAAACAAACTATGACGTTTAAGATATTTTATTACATGAATCGTTCAAATGGCCATTATAGATGAAAAAACCGCGGAGTGCTATTAAATTGGAGGGTGGAAATTTGAGATAAGGGTGAAATTGCACCTTTCAGTTTTTTAATTGTAGCTCGAAAACGAAGCAAAAATTCGGTATAGTTCATAAGAAAAATTATTTAAAGAAATTAATTTCCCATCAAAATGGCTTATTTAAGAAATTAAAAAGGAAAAATTTATGCAAAAAATCGTTAATAAACAATAAGGAAAAACGCAAAAAATTCGATATTTTTTTTTTTTACTTTTATAGGCATTGCTTTATAAAAAAAGAGTAGATAAAATTCAAAACAAGAGGTTGTAAAATATTTTTGGATGAAAATTGACTGATATATATTTTTTAAATTCAGCACGAAAACGAAACAAATTTTGGTATAGTTCAAAGGAAAAATTTTGTAGAGAAATGAATTTCCCATAGAAATGACTTATTTAAAAAATTTAAAAGAAATATTTTATGCAAAAAATCGTTGCTTTTTTTAAAATTGTTTATTAACGACTTTTTGCATAAAATTGTTCTTTTAAATTTTTTAAATAAGCCATTTCGATGGGAAAATCAATTCTCTACAAAATTTTTCCTATGAACTATACAGAAATTTTGCTTTGTTTTCGTGCTATATTTAAAAAACTGCAAAAGTGCATTTTCACCCCTATCTTCAATTTCAACCCTCTAATTTAATAGCATCACGCAGTTTTTCATTTTTAATGACCCTTCGAAGAAGTCATGTGCTGAAAATTCTTGATTGTCTTATTTCCTTCCTTTTTTGCAAAAAATGAGAATTAAAACTTATAGGTAAGGGTAAACGCGACGAAAATTTGCAAAGTTTGAACGGCAGTCAATTTTCATCCAAAAATACTTTACTACCTCTTGTTTTGAAGGAAATTATATCTACTTTTTTTTTATGAAGCAATGCCTATACCTGTCTTTACCCAAAAAAAAAATAGAGGCAAAAAAGTAAAAAAAAATAAATCGAATTTTTGCTTTTTTTCCAAATTAACGATTTTTTGCATAAAATTTTCCTTTTAAATTTCTTAAATAAGCCATTTCAATGGAAAATTCAATTCTCTAAATAATTTTTCCTATGAACTATACAGAAATTTTGCTTCGTTTTCGAGTTACAATTAAAAAACTGAAAGAGGTGCATTTTCACCCTTATCTTCAATGTCCACCCTCTAATTTAATAGCACTCCGCATTTTTTTCATCTAAAATGACCCTTTGAACGATTGATGCAATAAAATTGCTTGAACGTCCTTTTAACCCTGTTTTTTTTTGGAAATAATAGCCTATTAAGAACAGAGAGACTGAGAGGAGTTACACAAACACAAATTTGTGTAAGGTCTTGTTAGCGAAATTGCTTGTACAATTTAAATTAATTTTCAGTGTAGAATAGTATTCAATGACAAAACACTACAGATTTTTTTGATGCAAACACTCCATTGAGAACGGTTCGTTTTATCGGAAATGCCGTAAGAGTTAGAAGTAGTGACGAAATTTTCAAATTATTCAGTGGCAATTTCTGGGGTTTTTAGTGAAAGTAACTTCTGGTATTTCTACCACAAGTACACATAAATATACTTAAATTGAATAGGTTTTTAACTTTAACTCGGCAAGTCACTTAAAATATTTTGGAAAAGTGTTCTTTTTTTATTTCAGCATCCTGTCTCGAAAACTATCGATTTGCAGATCCATATTTATCTTAGTAGCTCAAAGAATAACTACTAAGTTTGTCGACATACTTAATTAACACCCTGTGTATCACATCCTTGTACGTCTAAAAAGTAGTTAAGTAGCACAAATATAAGTATTTTGGTATGACGTCAAGTAAAATTTTGTAGAAGTGAAAATTGGGTTGTTCTAAAGTGTGTAGACTGTATATAAAGAGGAATAACACAGCATGTCTCAAAAGTAACGCCCATGATTTTGAAATGAAAAAAAAAAGGAAAAAATGTGTTTAAACGAACTACAGGCGTAACTTTTGATACGTTAAATACTGGAGATATATAAAAAACTTATTTTTCTAAGTAAAGAGTTATGATTAGTTCATTTTGACTTAATTCTAGGCAATCTAGCACCGGCAATGCCGAAAGTACTGCGTCTCTATCTGCCTTCGCGTGCCACGTCTTGAGAGAAATTTGTTCCCAGCAATGGGTCCTCGAGAGGTGTCTCTGCCATCCCGAGGAACTCTGCGACATGGACAACCTCTTAGACCCGTTACTGTCGCATTCACAGGCACAAAGACTGCTGCACATGATCTGCTACCCCGATGCTGGCTCCAGCATCGACGATCTAGATCAGAAATCGATGATCAGTCGAATCTTAGAGGTTAGAACGAGAATTTCCGCCTTAATATTATTCTAATACCCCTTTCTAGAACCTAGAACAGTGGACGCTTAGAATGTCGTGGCTAGACCTCCAGCTGATGTTCAAACAGTTCAGTCCGGGCTCTCCCGAGCTCTCGCAGTGGTTGGATACCGTGGCCAAGGCGGCCATCGACGTGTTTCAGCTGAACGCCCCGTACGGCAGCCCGCCCAGGTCGGACGAGAAGAAAACCGACAGCAAAAAACAGCAGAACTCGATTTGGTTGGTGGCGCCGCTGGTGTCTAAGTTACCGAGCGCGGTGCAGGGGAGAATCCTGAAGGTGGCGGGACAGGTTCTGGAGAGCGGCGGGTGGTGTAAGGAGCAGAAGAGCAAGGGGAGGTGCAGTTCGGAGAACAACAGTTTGCTGACGCATCAGCCTTTCCTGACGCTGGTGCTGACTTGCCTCAAGGGGCAGGAGGAGGGGCAGAGGGAGGGGCTGTTGTCCTCGTTACACCAGCAGTTGTCGCAGGTGAGTTGCGATTTTTTTGTTACGATAATTTTCTTACTGTTATCCCGTGCGTTTACTAAATTTAGACACATTTTAAAAAAAATTATCGTTTACTTGTGAAAGTACAAAAACGCGTTAATTTGGATGCTTGACAGCGAAAAAGTCTTATTTTTTTATTTATTCTATTTAAACCGTGCATTTTAAAAAGTCTTAAAAATGTTTATAATACGAGTGGGTACATCTAGTGTTAAATATTACAAGAATTTCTCATGGTTTTCATTTAAGGCGAGGAATGACACTGCCAATATCTAAAACTCGCTAGGAGATCTAATCAAATGATTGAACATATGATAAATTGATATATGGGCACTAGCTATTATAAACGCTTATGCTTTTCATAAATTAATATGTCTTGATATTCAAATACAGGGTGTTCCAAAAAGATCCACACCCCTGATAGCTTTTCAGAATTGAGTCTTATCAAAAGAAATACAAAATATTAGCTCCAGAATAGAGTTTTCAATGAATCACATTTTTTGGTTTGGAAAATATCCTTTGTTTGACTTTCTAGCTGAGATTTCTTGGATTTGAGGTTAGGTATTTAAGAATAGAGGTTAGGGGCTTCAAAAATAAAAAATGTGTGTTCCCGAAAACAGTTTTCAAGGACTTGTATTCTTTGGGGTGGAACATATACAGTGTGTCCCGTTTTTCAGGTTAACACCTCTGGAAATGTGAGAAGGCTGTGGACTTTCCGCAAGCCAATTCTTTTTTTAATTTAGATTAACGTTTTATAATTTTTTGTTTAACAACTTACTATTTACAATTCATTATATTTTTTGTAAGTTATTATTTTTATAATTAATTAAGAATTAATTAATATAATTAAAAATTTTAAATTTATAGTGCCTGTATTATTTCTTTGTCCGATTGTTATTTGTTTTCACTTTCATGGCAATCTTTGAGCTGGTTATTATAATTTTTAGTTGTCTGATTTTTCGAAGTTTGGCACCACATAAAAAAACACTCAATAGACATTTGTCATTCAAATTTGGTATTTGGGAATTTTGATGGGTGTTGAATAGCCTGATGATATAATATTTTTGATAAAAAAATGCTTAATACTACTTTCTGGAAAAACGATCATTTAAAAAAATCGTAGTAGGCCAGGATTTTGTCACATCAATAAAATGATTAGTAGAATATAACCTCCCTTCGGGGTACTATTTGTAAAAGAATTGGGTTGCGGAAAGTCCACAGTCTTCTCACATTTCCAGAGGTGTTAACCTGAAAAACGGGACTTACTGTATATTATATGAATTTCTAGCTCAAGTTTTTAGAATTTGAAGTTGAGTTTTGAGGGTTTGGGTTAAGTTTTGAAGGGTTTGAGATTAGGTTTTTATGGATGTAGGTTTATGGCTTTAGAATTAGGAAATATAAGTTCAAAAATATAGTTTTCACGTAATTATACCCATAGTTTTAGAAAAGTCAGTGTATAACTTTGAGGTTAGGTTCGATGAATTTGAGGTTATGTTTTTTTGGGTTCAGGTTGAAGGTTGAAACGTATTGTGAAGCTGCATCAGTGGCGGCTCGCCAGGTGACGCAAGCGGCGCACCGCTTCACCTAAAATTTCCATTTGGTTGTGCAATTTAAAATCATTTTTAATTTCCTGTGTATGATCCAGTATGTATTTTATTGGAAACGCCATTTTCCAGAAGGAAAATTGAAGACAAAAAGGATTTTTTAAATCGCGAGAGACCTGTACCTTCTCTTGATGTTGAAAAAAGGGGGAAGTGAAAAGACAAAATATACGTTCGGAAATTTCGGAATGAATGGTATTCGAAGTATAAGTGGTTGTTTATTTAAAAAAAAATTCTGTATGCTATGTTTAATTGTGTTTCTATTTTTATAAAAACTAAACGAACATCAGTTTTTCCATATCTATTAATATTTAATTTTGTAGCTGGTACAACAGGCCAAAGAGGGCAACCTGCAGGACATTTGCAGCAACGAGAGAACTCTCGACGGCTTGCAGTTACGATTTGCCTTGGTCGGGGGAGTTTTTGACGCGTTCCAGAGGAACCCGTCCGCCACGACCGACTGGGCCCTACTTTTAGTACAGCTCGTCACGAACGGTCTTATAGATCTGCACACCCACAGCGATTTATTTACGGTCGTCATCGATATGTTAGCGACTCTAGTGCACTCCGCGAAAGCCACAGATACGCAGGTAGAAAAGATATTTATTCTACTAGTAAATTAATAAATAATTATTAATATTAATTATTTGATATCAATTATTAGGATGATAGCAGAAAAATGTACCCGAATCTCTTGAAAAAGCTGAAAAAAGAAGTTGGCGAACGTCAGAACGCATCATTACAGCACATCCGCCAGCTTTTGCCTTTGCCGAGGATTACCACCGAGATAATCGCCGTCGAGCCTGCCGGTTCGAGGAAAGGCAACAAGAACAACTTCGACAGCGTCGACAAAAAACACGATCTCCAGGTAACGGATTGAGGAAATCGTTCGAATTCGTTGACGCGCATTCTTTCAATGTAGGTCACCGACAAGCAGCGTGTCAGCAACTGGGACATCTTGGAAGGCATGAAGAACCCAGCACCGCTGTCTTGGGCCTGGTTCGGGGCAGTGAGGTTGGAAAGGAAGCCTCTGGCTTGTGAAGACACGCATCGTCTTTTAAAATACCACACACATAATCTTCAGAGGCCCATTTCGCATTATTTGGACCCGCCGCCTTTGCCTCCCGAGGACTTGGAACCCATTCCGGACAAGCCCGTAAGTAAAAATATTTTTTTGCTCTGCTCTCGTTCAGCCATTGCTAAAACCTCGAGTATACGAGGTCTCTCCCAAAAGTATCCGACCTTTCTTCATATTGTACGCGGGAGCACAAATGGCAAAATCGTGCTGACTCCCAACTGTGCCATCAAATGGCTACAGTAGGAAGCGACCTGCTATATTGCAGGTACTTGTTGCACGACTGCCACCCACAGAGGGCGAAGACAATGTTTTAATTGTCAGTGTTGCGAGAAACAACTACTCCGAGGGTTATATGCCCCTACCGACATTGAATTATACTCGCAACAGCTAGGATCGTTCGTCAGCGAAACAGCTGGAATCGTTCGTCGGTTGTCTTACCTATGACACACTAATGAGGACTAATAAGTCTGAAACCGGTCTGTGTCTGGTGGGTTAAACTGATGAACGATCCTAGCTGTTGCACGAGGTGTTGCGAGTATAATTCAGTGCCGGTAGGGGCATATAGCCCTCGGAGTAGTTGCTTCTCGCAACACTGACAATTATAACTTCCTTCATATTTCACCGTTGGTGTTATTCTGCCTCATCAGGCTGGTAGTATCCTTCGAAGTAGTCCTCATTTGATTGAAGAATACGTTCCCAATGGCCTTTCCACTTTTGGAAGCAGTCCTGGAACTCGTTTTTTTGGTATCGCCTTTAGAGTGTTTGTCGTATTACTTCCGACAGTTTCTTTGTCGTCAAATCGGTATCCTTTGAGCGACATTTTCAATCTTGGGAACAGCCAAAAGTCGCAGGGAACTACGTCAGGAATGTACGGAGGCTGACGAAGCTATACGGTTTTGTGCTTTGTCAAATATTGCTGCACGTGGTTCGATGCATGCGCTGACGCGTTATCGTGATGAAGAAGCCAGCCACCGCTTGACCAAAGTTGATGCCGTTTTCTTCTAATTGCATCACGCAATCTTTTCATAACTTCGAGATAATATTCTTTGTTGATTGTCTGATGTTTAGGAGCATATTCGTGGTGCACAACACCCTCATAATAAAAAAAAAACAATTAGCGACGACTTGATATTGCTCTGATTTTAGCACGTTTTTTTCGGTCGTGGCAGCGAAGACTATGGTTTTGTTTCGGGATCATAACCATAAACCCACGATTCATCACCAGTTATAATCTTTTTAAGCAGATGTTTGCAAAATTTCAGTTAAAATCTTCCAAACACTAGTTTTCGGTATCCCAGGGTCACATTTCACTTCTCGCACAGTCAATCGACGATTTCCATTGATCGCAAGTCACATACGTTCGATATTATCCAGTGTTTTTGTAGTCGTAAGCCGCCTAGAGTGTGGGTTACTATCGACAGATGTGCAGCCATCTTTAAACTGCTTATATCACTCTTTTATTTATGTATTGCTCATACACTCGTCCCCAAATACCGTCTTCATCATTTCGATGGTCTCCACACAACTCTTTTCGAGTTTAAAGCAAAATTTAACTCAAATTCGTTGCTCTGATCTTTCCGTCATTTGTTACAGTAGCAAAATGCGACGAATGTAAAAAACTCTGTAAACAAACGCACGCTGCACCTGAACTAAGGCGTCCCGATGAAAACTGCGCCATCTAGGAAGTCCGTGAAGCTTTACAGTTGACACTCGTACCCGGCAGAGGGCACTAAAATTCTCAGGCACAAATATTTTTTTGGGGGCAGTTCTCGTAGGTGTCTTGAAAAATTATTATTTTTTAATTTTTCAAAAATGTACTTTTTTGGCTTTCCACGGGCCATGCTTACAGTAAATAATATGGAAACGTAAACATAAATCAGTCGATAGATCTTTTTAAAACCCACAATTTTCTCATTTAAAATTTTTCAATGAGAGCTGTAACGTTTCAGTTATTTAAGAAAAAAAATTTTTTGCAACTTTGCGAAAACTTGAAGAAAGGTCGGATACTTTTGGGATAGACCTCGTATTCAGTGTTTAAATGTATTTTGATATGACTAATGTCAATTTCACGAGCTTCAAGGAATTAAAAGTATTAAAATTTTTTGCCGAATATTTTAAGTATTAAATTTAGTTTTCTCGTAAATGTCAGTTTGCAACTTCCAGTATATATTTATTCATTTTTATTTAGTATTTATAGAATATTGTTGTTAAACGTTCAATAAATAAATAAATTCTTTTTTTTTTGCTGTTTAAAATTATAATTTCTGCACAATTGCTCAAAACCAAGTTTTTCGAAGCTCCGCTTTGGCTACCGCTGTCCCCATTTTCATATATTCCACGACACGCTGCACTTACGCCTCTTCAAGCAAAGCTTGACCCCTCTCACTGTCCCCGAACTCCCCGAACCGTCCCCAGTCGTTGTTAGCTTTGTGTACACCGTAAACCTGCAGCTAAAGGACATTGACCTGAAGGCTGACACCCCGTCGTCGGTGGACCAAAGCCCTGCCGGTACGATCGGTAAGGGTCGCGGCAAAGGGAGAAAACCACGTAAGCCGAAGGCGGGCCCCGGTCAGATGCACGTCAACCCGATGGCAATGGGACAGTCGCCGTTGGGACAGGGTAATCCCGGCATGGCCATGCCCGTGCAGGGCAACAATCCCCAGATGGGTCACAATATGGGCGGGTACGGGCAGCCGCCGGGTATGCAGCAGCAGGGGCAGCAGTACGCGGGGAACGCCGGCCAGCAGCAGTGGTACAATCAGAACCAGAACCCGCAGCAGGGGTATTACCCTCCTATGCCTGGTAAGTCGATAGATATATTGTATTCTCTCGAAAATATTACGAAAATTTGTATTTAAAGACTTATCTTTGATATCGAACTAAAAATATTATTTTTATACTGGGCGTAAGTTTAAGTGGTGGTCAGTTTTTTACAAATCTGAAATTCTTTTTTTTATCAAATAAGCAGTAGAGTTATAATTAGTTTTTTAAAATACCCTTTAATTCTAGTGTACGTCGCCACTGTAATATTCATGTATTAAAAATACATGAATTGTAGGCAATCTACAGTGCATGTGAAGGGAGATAGTGCGACCATACAAAAGACGTCAGTTGTTCCGCATTTGTAGACAGTACATTTAACAGTGAATTTGAACGATTTTCTTCAACAGACTATTTATTTTTGTGTATTTCATTATTGATTACTGCTTCAGTTTAGCTCAAATTTTAGTAATTATGAATCTCTTAAAACAGGAACTTGACTTTTAATCAAATTACGTATTTGAAAAGTATGTAATTAAAATACCCAAAGATTCACGTCGTCCAAATAATCATCCGTATTAAAAATAGGGACTTACCAAAATGCAAAATTCAGTAATTTTTAAACACACAAGTACAAAACAAACTACAACATATGCTCAAAATGTCCGCCACCATTTTCGAATCCAATTTTCGCGCACTTGCTGGAAATCAAGTAAAAGAAATAGTGGTATGCAAAAAACACTCAGACACGGTCCAGTTCCAGATACCAACTGAATTGCGTATTGCCTGACAGGTTAGTACCTCGTGTTGACCGCCGTGCGGTTGTAACATTGCTCGATATGAACTTTATCGAATAAATTTATTGCAACGCTAATTATATTTTAGAATTAAGCATAAAGAAGTTCAAAACAGTGATAAACATTGTATTTTCTGGTATTCTATGCACGCAGTTGGAGATTCTGATAATTTTTTTTTCGGAAATGGTTGAGTTTAGGACCCATGTCATATAAGGTTTTGATTATTTTAACGTATTCTATCGTTGTGATAATTAAGGCAGTCAATCTTCTAACACCCTGTATATAGGAAGTTCTAGCTGATTTCGACTTTCTCTATAAACTCTTGAGCAATTAACAGAAATTTTTCGGAGACCTCGAGTAAATGATTTACTTTGACTTTTTTAGTGAATCGTTTCGAGAGGCCGCCCCAGCAGATCAACCAATCGAAACAGGCCCTCTCGAATATGCTTCGACAGAGACACCCGCTTAATACTTTCATCCCGGGAATGCAGAACAATCCGAATTCTGCGCCTCAGAATACCAATTATGGACAGATGCAGAGGAGCTTCCCCAGACAGTCTATCAGGCAACCGCATCCTGGATCGATTCAACCGAATCAGGTAAATTAACTAAAAAAATTTTTTGAAACTTTGAACTGCTTTATTTATTTACTGAGTAAATCATATTGATATTTTGTCCGTTTTGAAATTAAAGTGTGTGGCAAATAGATAGGTAAGTCGTCTTAAAAAAAAATCGCTGAAAATGAAGAATTATTTACAAATTGGCAACACTGTGTTGTTGTGCTCAGGCATATGTGTGTAGTTGCAATAGATTTCTGAATTTGTGTGTATTCCGTGATGATTTCAGTCAGCGATGTCATTGAAATCCCATTTGTAATACTTCTATTCTGAAAATTACCCAATTATTAACTGACACGTTTGAAAAAATATAAAATTTTCAGAAACGTAAACATTTAACAACTAAGTGAAAATATCTGTTATTAACGATTTTTTTGTTAAAATCATCATAAATCATAACTTGCTCCAAAAGTTAGTACGGGAACGGGATTTGACAACCTCATTTGTTAAACCACCGTTTTGAGGCAAAATGAAACCAATTGGTTGAGGTGTTTGGTCAATCTAGGGACTTTAGAATGTACCAAATTGCCATTTTGATGCAAAATCCCTGTTACCACTCTTCACAATCAACAAAAAAATATAAATTTAAAAATTGTTGTCGGCAACCATCGTTCTAAGACTACACCGATTCATATTATACTGCGACTTCAAGTAAAGGTTATAGAGCGCCATCTATCCATACACATTTGATCTAAAAATTGGCATATGGTGTTCTTGCAAAGAACGCCTCAATTAATAAAGGTGTCTATGAGAAAAAATAATAAAAATGGTTATTTGATTAAGCTACAATGCCCATTTTTTTAAATTTTTTTAATTTGACCGACATTTTAATTATTTATACACTATTTCTTAAAGGGAATGTTCCCTCAGCAGTACAGCAACATGCAGAGCGGCATGAGCCAGCAGTACAGCAACTACGCCGCCAACCCTCAGACCATGATGCAGGGCAACATGCAGGGCAACCAGCAGATGATGCAGGGGGCCCAGGGCAACATGTTCGCCGGGCAACAGCAGGGATTCGGCCAGGCCAGGCCAGCGCAGCCGGATTACCGGCAGATGGGACAAAATCCGAGAGCCCCTTACATGCAGCAAGCCCCCAACGTCACGATGAACACGAACATGAACACCATGGGAGCCATGGGTGGCCAAGGGGGTCCCGCTCCGCCGTATTCCCGTACCGCAGCTCAGACTATGCAGCCGAACGTGCAGAATCAGAATCAGTTCCAGCAACAGCAGAGGATGAGGCAGCAGATGTTGGCCATGCAGCAGCAGCAGCAGCAGCAGCAGCAGCAGGGGGGGCCGCAGGGCAACCAGCCCAGTCCGGCCCTCGTGGCGCACCTGCAGAGGCAGCAGATGAATCCCAATCCTTATCACCAGCCACCGCCGTACAATATGCAGTAGTTTTATTTACGTACGCGATTTATTTTAATTATTGTACGCTTCTGCACGAGTGAACGTTATTGTGTATATTTTTATTTATATAAAAGGATTAGTTTTTCTTTTGACAAAAATTTTTGCTATTTTAATATTTAAAGTAGTTTTTCTTGAGGGGACGGACCAAAAGTAGTTCAAATGTCTCATGCAGTAATTTAATTATTGTACTCAAATGGATGTCATTATGTATATTTGATAAACGAGTTGAGTTCTATTATACTTTTTCCAAAGTTTCCCTTTGTTTTAATTTTAAACATGTATATATTTTTTATATTGAAAGATAAACGTACAGGGTAAGTTAATTTCTAAACTTTTGGGGGTTTCTGGTATTCATCGACAAAGAGTAGTTCAAACGTCCCGGACGATATGCAGTAACTTTAATTACACTACATTCAGATATATGTTTATATAAAAGAATTAGATGCTAATTTTTTTTAATTTTCCTCAGGTTTAATATTTAAAAATTCATATTAGGAGGGTTTTTTGCTTTTCTCAGGTAGATGGTTAATAAGTAGTTCAAATGTCTCGAGCAATACACAGTAATTTCCAAATGTGATGTGTTTTAATTACAGTACATTACTTCGTGTTTGTATAAATTTATATGAAAGGATTAAGTTCTATTATTTTTTTTACCAACGGTATTTCTTTAAATATTTAACACCCATTGCTTTATTTTAAAAGAAAATATTAATTTCTATACTTTTGGAGGGTTTCTTTTATTTAATTAAGAGATAGACCAAAGGTAGTTCAAATGTCTTGAGTAATATACAGTAATTTAACTTTATATAAATACTGTACTCCAGCGAATGTTACTATGTATGTCTGATAAAAACGAGGATAAACGGATTGAGCTCTATTAGATTTTTTTAGGTTTCCTCGGTTTAATTTTAAACATCCACATTTTGTATTTTTGCTATCAAAAGTACGATGTGTAATAAGACAATATCTAGAATTGTGAAGTTTCTCATGTTTCCTACAGACACAAACAAAAAGTAGTTCAAATGTCTCGGGCAGTTCGGAAGGTACAGTATTTAAGTTGCTGTGCATTAATTTTTTTTATAAATATATTTAGTTCTACTAGATTTTTCTAAACAAAGATTATTCCCGAGTTGGAATATTTAAACATTTGCATTTCTCATTGATTCTACCAAAAGGAATTATACAAGAAAAGCTAAATTCAACAATTTTAGGAGTATTTCTTAAGACATTCAAAAAGTAGTTCACATGTCTCAGGCAATACGCAGTAATTTAATATCCAAATGCGATGTATTTTAATTACTGTACGTTACTACGTGTATGTATGAAAGGGTTAAGTTCTATATTTTTTTTTACCAAAAGTATTTCTTTAAATATTTAACACCCGCCATTGCTTTATTCCAGAAGGAAATGTCAATTTCTATACTTTTAGAAGGTTTCTATTTTTTCGTGAAGAGCGAGTATAAAAAGATTGAGCTCTATTACATTTTTTTTAGTTTTCCTCGGTTTAATTTTAAACATCCATAATTTGTATTTTTTATCAAAAAGACAATGTGTAATAAAACGATATCTAGAATTGTGAAGTTTCTCATGTTCCCTACAGAGATAAACCAAAAGTAGTTCAAATATCTCGAGCAAGATGCAGTAATTTCATTTCGGAAGGTACAGCAGTTGCTGTATTTAATATATTTTATAGTTCTACTCGATTTTTTCTAAACAAAGATTTTTCCTCTCTTGGAATATTTAAACATTTGCATCTCTTTATTCTATCAAAAGGAAAATAATATACAAGATAAGCTAAAATCAACAATTTTAGGAGTATTTCTTAAGACATTCAAAAAGTAGTTCAAATGTCTCAGGCGATATGCAGTAATTTCATTTCCAAATGTGATGTATTTTAATTACTGTACGTTACTACGTGTAGGTATGTATGTGAAAGGGTCAAGTTGTATTATTTTTTTTTACCAAAAGTATTTCTTTAAACATTTAACACCCATTGCTTTATTTCAGAAGGAAATGTCAATTTTCATACTTTTAGACGGTTTCTATTTTTTTTGTGAAGAGCGAGGATGAAAAGATTGAGCTGTAATACATTTTTTTTAGTTTTCCTCGGTTTAATTTGTATTTTCTATCAAAAGGTCAATGTGTAATAAGATGATATCTAGGATTATGAAGTTTCTCATGTTTTCTACAGACAAATAAAAAGTAGTTCAAATGTCTCGAGCAATATGTAGTAATTTCATTTCGGAAGGTACAGTATTTAAGTTGCTGTACATTAATTTTTTTATAAATATGTTTAGTTCTACTCGATTTTTTATAAACAAAGATTTTTCCTGTGTTGAAGTATTTAAACATTAACATTTCTCTTTATTCTGTCAAAAGGAGAATAATATACAAGAAATGCTAAATTCAACAATTTTAGGAGTATTTCTCAACATTCAAAAAGTAGTTCAAATGTCTCGGGCAGTACGCAGTAATTTCATTTCCAAATGCGATGTATTTTAATTACTGTACGTTACTACGTGTGTATACTATACTACATACTACGTTTATATGAAAGGATTAAGTTCTATTTTTTTTTTACAAAAGATATTTAATACTTATTGCTTTATTTCAGAATGACATAATTTCTATAATTTTAGAGGGTTTCTATTACTTCACGAAGAGGCAACCAAAAGTAGTTCAAATGTCTCGGGTAATATACAGTGATTTAATTTTATAAATACTATACCCGAGGGATATTACTAATACCATGTATGTCTGATAAAAGGATTGAGCTCTATTGGATTTTTTTAGTTTTCCTCGATTTAATGTTAAACTTCTACATTTTGTATTTTCTATCAAAAAGACAGTGTGTAATAAGCCAATATCCAGAATCTTGAAGTTTCTAATGTTTCCCGCATGAGACAAAAAGTAGTTCAAATGTCTCGGGCAGTACGCAGTAATTTCATTTGGAAAGGTAGAGCATTTAAATTGCTGTACATTCTTTTTTTATAATATTTAGTTCTACTCGATTTTTCCTCTCTGATTATTTAAATATTTGCATTTTTTATTCTATAAAAGGAAAATATACAAGACAAGCTAAAAATTCAACAATTTTGGGAGTATTTCTTAAGACGGAAAAAGTAGTTCAAATGTCTCAGGAAATATTTGAATATAAAACATTTGTATTCATTTTCTCCCTAAAAAAAGTTAGACATTACAGAAAATTAACAAAAATTAAAAATTCGTTGTATTAATTATACATATGGTTTTCAGCACTTTTTTTTGAAAAGAATACAAGATATCTAAATTACTTTTCATTTCTTATCGAAATTTAAAAAATTCTAGTGAGAATATATTTGACAGTAAATTTTTTATNATTAAGAGACAGACCAAAGGTAGTTCAAATGTCTCGAGTAATATACAGTAATTTAACTTTATATAAATACTGTACTCCAGCGAATGTTACTATGTATGTCTGATAAAAACGAGGATAAACGGATTGAGCTCTATTAGATTTTTTTAGGTTTCCTCGGTTTAATTTTAAACATCCATATTTTGTATTTTTGCTATCAAAAGTACGATGTGTAATAAGACAATATCTAGAATTGTGAAGTTTCTCATGTTTCCTACAGACACAAACAAAAAGTAGTTCAAATGTCTCGGGCAGTTCGGAAGGTACAGTATTTAAGTTGCTGTGCATTAATTTTTTTTATAAATATATTTAGTTCTACTAGATTTTTCTAAACAAAGATTATTCCCGAGTTGGAATATTTAAACATTTGCATTTCTCATTGATTCTACCAAAAGGAATTATACAAGAAAAGCTAAATTCAACAATTTTAGGAGTATTTCTTAAGACATTCAAAAAGTAGTTCACATGTCTCAGGCAATACGCAGTAATTTAATATCCAAATGCGATGTATTTTAATTACTGTACGTTACTACGTGTATGTATGAAAGGGTTAAGTTCTATATTTTTTTTTACCAAAAGTATTTCTTTAAATATTTAACACCCGCCATTGCTTTATTCCAGAAGGAAATGTCAATTTCTATACTTTTAGAAGGTTTCTATTTTTTCGTGAAGAGCGAGTATAAAAAGATTGAGCTCTATTACATTTTTTTTAGTTTTCCTCGGTTTAATTTTAAACATCCATAATTTGTATTTTTTATCAAAAAGACAATGTGTAATAAAACGATATCTAGAATTGTGAAGTTTCTCATGTTCCCTACAGAGATAAACCAAAAGTAGTTCAAATATCTCGAGCAAGATGCAGTAATTTCATTTCGGAAGGTACAGCAGTTGCTGTATTTAATATATTTTATAGTTCTACTCGATTTTTTCTAAACAAAGATTTTTCCTCTCTTGGAATATTTAAACATTTGCATCTCTTTATTCTATCAAAAGGAAAATAATATACAAGATAAGCTAAAATCAACAATTTTAGGAGTATTTCTTAAGACATTCAAAAAGTAGTTCAAATGTCTCAGGCGATATGCAGTAATTTCATTTCCAAATGTGATGTATTTTAATTACTGTACGTTACTACGTGTAGGTATGTATGTGAAAGGGTCAAGTTGTATTATTTTTTTTTACCAAAAGTATTTCTTTAAACATTTAACACCCATTGCTTTATTTCAGAAGGAAATGTCAATTTTCATACTTTTAGACGGTTTCTATTTTTTTTGTGAAGAGCGAGGATGAAAAGATTGAGCTGTAATACATTTTTTTTAGTTTTCCTCGGTTTAATTTGTATTTTCTATCAAAAGGTCAATGTGTAATAAGATGATATCTAGGATTATGAAGTTTCTCATGTTTTCTACAGACAAATAAAAAGTAGTTCAAATGTCTCGAGCAATATGTAGTAATTTCATTTCGGAAGGTACAGTATTTAAGTTGCTGTACATTAATTTTTTTATAAATATGTTTAGTTCTACTCGATTTTTTATAAACAAAGATTTTTCCTGTGTTGAAGTATTTAAACATTAACATTTCTCTTTATTCTGTCAAAAGGAGAATAATATACAAGAAATGCTAAATTCAACAATTTTAGGAGTATTTCTCAACATTCAAAAAGTAGTTCAAATGTCTCGGGCAGTACGCAGTAATTTCATTTCCAAATGCGATGTATTTTAATTACTGTACGTTACTACGTGTGTATACTATACTACATACTACGTTTATATGAAAGGATTAAGTTCTATTTTTTTTTTACAAAAGATATTTAATACTTATTGCTTTATTTCAGAATGACATAATTTCTATAATTTTAGAGGGTTTCTATTACTTCACGAAGAGGCAACCAAAAGTAGTTCAAATGTCTCGGGTAATATACAGTGATTTAATTTTATAAATACTATACCCGAGGGATATTACTAATACCATGTATGTCTGATAAAAGGATTGAGCTCTATTGGATTTTTTTAGTTTTCCTCGATTTAATGTTAAACTTCTACATTTTGTATTTTCTATCAAAAAGACAGTGTGTAATAAGCCAATATCCAGAATCTTGAAGTTTCTAATGTTTCCCGCATGAGACAAAAAGTAGTTCAAATGTCTCGGGCAGTACGCAGTAATTTCATTTGGAAAGGTAGAGCATTTAAATTGCTGTACATTCTTTTTTTATAATATTTAGTTCTACTCGATTTTTCCTCTCTGATTATTTAAATATTTGCATTTTTTATTCTATAAAAGGAAAATATACAAGACAAGCTAAAAATTCAACAATTTTGGGAGTATTTCTTAAGACGGAAAAAGTAGTTCAAATGTCTCAGGAAATATTTGAATATAAAACATTTGTATTCATTTTCTCCCTAAAAAAAGTTAGACATTACAGAAAATTAACAAAAATTAAAAATTCGTTGTATTAATTATACATATGGTTTTCAGCACTTTTTTTTGAAAAGAATACAAGATATCTAAATTACTTTTCATTTCTTATCGAAATTTAAAAAATTCTAGTGAGAATATATTTGACAGTAAATTTTTTATATATTATTTATTTTTAATAATGAGTTGGTAGGATAGTGGATGGGTGGCAATTATTAAAAACAAGCTATATTGGCGTCAAACTTTATTATACACCTTTATAAAAACTTTACTTTGCTTTCTTAGATTTAATCTTACGCATATAGAACTCAAGTTCTTTTCCCTCTAATACATAACCGTCGGCTCTACCGCACTGTCCAGGTCTCGACGCCAAACAAGCTGCAAAAAAAAAGGCATTTCTTTAAACAGTGTTATTTATTTTTAAACGGATTTAGTCCATAGTTGGGAAACTATCAGAGTAACTATGACAAGCAGATCATCGCCCACGAGACATTTTCAATACGAAAATGTCCTTAGATATGAACTCGCTTTAGTTTTTTCATCACGTCATGTCATTAAAAACATTTTGTCTCTAAATAAATCATAAAAAAATGGCGCAACAAAACAACTTTTTAAAACAATTTGCAAATTACTAAAAAAATCTTATCACCTACCTAACAATCTTCCGGTCTGGAACTGTTCTTCAAGTGCAGGCTCAACTTTTGCAGTTTTCTGCCTGGTTTCATACTTCTTTTGAACTTTTTTACTACGTTTCTTATTCAAAATTTCCTCTTCCTCCGGAGTCTACAACAAAACACGTCATACAAATACATTCTCCTGTAATCAACTGAAATTAAAACGCAAAACACTAATATAATCAGCAAATAGGCCTAAGCATTTAAATCATCGAAATCAGATGACACGCATGAAAGTCATCATTTATGATACTGGATAACGAATTTAAAAAAATTAATTTTCTGAAACTCACCAGCTTAGCTCCCTTCTTACGACCCAAAGGTAAGATATAGTGTCCCTCATACCACTGCCTGAACGGGGTAGCGTCAATTACAACAATAGCATTCTTTACCAAAGTCTTGGTACGCACCAATTCGTTGTTACTGGCATTGTAAACTACATCGATAATACGGGTTTTCCTGGCGGTACCCTCACTACCCCAAGCGAAATTGCCAGTATCCAACCTCAAAGCCCTGTATTTAAGGTTACCACCTCTGGTACGAACATAATGAATCCTACGAGGTCCAAGTTTTGTGTTGGCGGCTGGGCGACCTAACTCGAACTTCCTCTTCTTACGCAGAGGCTTCCTCTTGCCTCCTGTGGCTCGCCTTTTATGCCAATGGTCCCGACTGATACCTAAAAAAAATAAACAGATTAAATTCGTGCCAGTAAAACAGTAATCGTAAATATGTTATCACGAATAGTTCAGAACGCTGTGGGAAAGAGTCGTCAGCACAACACATCGGACAATGTAAAAAATTCTCATCATTTAAGACCATGTTTTGATTTGAAAAACTTATGGGTTATGTTGTTAAAAATAATATTTATAAAACAATATCTCCAGAAATATACCTGGCAATAACTAAAACGTTTGTTAAAGAAACGGATGATTCACAATTTAATTTAAAAACTAAATTATTTATCGAGATGAACTGCGATTTACAAAAAACAAACTTGGCAATACTCACCCATCACGAAGTGAAAAACTAAAAGGCAAAACGGAAGTTGCCGGTATAACAGATTACTTCACTCCAATTTACCTTTGTTTGTATATATCATAGTTATTCAACGTTGATAATAAGGAAGTGCTGCCGCGTCACGGTCATATGCGAAAGTGCGTATTACAATAAACTTGAAAAACTCGCGAAGTACCGAGCTTATCGTAAATTACAGACGCAATTTGTTTTCAAGAGAATAATTATAAGCAGTTTGGTATATAACGTTTGTTTTGTTTCTCTTAAACGAAGCCTCAAGTAAATAAAACCGTTGAGTCAGGGAGACTGGGGGGACCACGAACTCATACGGGAAAATTGAAATATAGTAGAAATTACGTATAATTTTTACCGCTAGGGTCGCTAGTATCCTTTGTACACCGACATATTTTCATTATTTATCTAATTCAAAGTAGCCTATATTATTTATTTTTAAATTTTTAACACATCACAAAAAGGCATTGATTTTTATTTCAAACTGCTGCTTTCTTTATCTCCCCTCCTCTATTTCGCTGCATATGGGATACTAGCGCCCTCTAATTTTATAAGATGGAATTTATGAAATTCGTACTCCTTGCCTTGTGAATCTCTTTGCGTTGAATGCTCACTCACCGATAAAACACGAATACAATTTTAATTTGGCAAATCAAAAATTACCAGATTTTTTGTTGTCAATTGTCATTTCTTATTTCTTGTATGTCTTGCAAAAATGGCAGACGAATTGGAAGATGATCAGTGGTTATACGGCGAAACTCCTGATATAAATAGCGGTGATGCCGCAAATAGGACTCAAAAAGGGGAACAACCGTCTTCTGAACCCCAACAAGTCTCGGCAGTGCCTGCGCCTCAAGTATTAATCAGTTAATACATCTAATGTAGTTTAACCTAACTCTTGTTTATGTTTAGGCGGTAGAAGATGACGGCCCTCCAGGAGTGGATAATATTGAAAAAGAGAACGGACAGGATAATGAAGATGGCGTGGAAGATGGAGAGGTAAGACAGAATGGAGATGACAGCGAGAAAGAAGATTTGGATGACGACAGTGACGATGATGTGAACGTTGTAATCGGTGACATTAAAGCGACTACACCTTCGTACACCTCACTGAATATTAAAAGAGGTGGTTTGTTAACATCTGTGGGGGATAAGAATAAACCCGTACCACAACAGCAACAGCCAGGGAAGTTCTCTGTGGAGGAATTCGATCAAATAGGCACTATCAACGGCGTACCTGCTACCGAGTATAACTTGGATTCTTTGGAAGATAAGCCTTGGAGGAAGCCTGGTGCTGATATTACTGATTACTTTAATTACGGGTTTAACGAGGACACATGGAGGGCATACTGTGAACGGCAAAAAAGGTAATTGCTTTAATATATAGAGTGAATGTTAAATGTGTGTTAAACATAAAATTATACATTACTAAATACAAGAGGTTATTTATACTATACAAAATTTAGTTGAGTAGTGAATGTATTCATAACAGTTTTCAGTATAATTTAAATACCATAGTAATTTTTTTTATATGATACATATAAAGTTTCTCCTGTATTCGTGTATGTTCGTACAAAAGCTAGTTACAAGCCTCGAGGCAGTCATCAAGTTTGTTTAAAATTGTACATATTCAATTGAATTAATTTTTAGAATGAGGGTTAACGAATCGGGAGTGGGACTGGCCCCGATGAACCCGATAGGCCTTCCGAGAGGACCCGTGCCCATCATGAACGACAACAGTAAATATGCAGGCAATTTCTTAGGTATGCGTAAAGCCGGACCTCCGCCATTTAGAAAACTGACAGGTGGTATTGATGTTGTAGGGGGAGCGTCTCAAAGGTCCGTCCCGCCAACCCTCAACAAGGCTGAACCTCCCAAGATGAACACCATACAGGTTTGTAATTTACGGTTAGCTTCCGAACCTCCAAACAGCACACAGACAACACCAGCGGGCCATGGGTCGGTTACACATTTTGGATATGGGAGAATTCGGTATAAGTGCAACGTAAAGAGGGAAATATTCAAAATTTTAATATTTTAAATGTGTAACAAACTTTGAACGACACTTGAAACACTCTGTTTAATGTTTTCGTCTCCCGTATCAATTTTTTTTTCTTTGACAGGTAATGACAGCCGATCGGAGAGAGTACAGCAGGAAGCCTACAGGTTTTCCAGATTTGAGCGTCCCGCCGCCACAGGCATTTGACAGTTTCCAAGCCGATTACAGTTTCAATCCCGAACCGGAACCGTTCTACGGGGGATACGAGCCTACCCAAGATTCACAGTGGGGTAAGACCTTGGACTTGTTATAAAAAATTTAGGAGATGTACATTGTAAACCCATTTGGACACGTCTTTCGATGAACCTTTCCTCTCGCTGGTCTTGCAGTCGTAAATTATTCGCAGCAGCTTATAATCACGAGTAGATTTTAAGCATTTCGTTGTATCGCGGCACGCTATCTGAGGGCGTTGTGAGACAGTGTGGACACACGACCTAACGAGTGGGTATCTTATCACCCCATTCCTCGATCTTCCATTTCCCCACTTTTTCGTTCGTTTATCATTCAATTAGTCTTTTGTTTTGATTTCAAGTGTGGTATATTTAATTTACACATCGTACAATAGATAACTTTACGAAACGAAAATGTGTTGAAAGCAGAAAAATTGTGAAATTAAAAATTAATAACTGGGATTTAAATAAAAAAAGTGATCGTGAAATGGTTACTCTCCTATTACCTTAAAAGAAGGTGACTTTTTTTTATAAAAGATTTCAATGATCTTTGATATAAAATTTATTATTTTTTAAATATCGCAAATAGAAAATAATGATTAATCGTTATTTTTCGAAAACTATCATCAAAAGTCGAGGTTTTAGTTAAATTTTTAGTTGACGCCAGTCTTTTTCATTCTAGAACATAAAATAAATGTCTCAATAATTTGTCATTTTTTCAAAACTTATTTATTCTTTTATTAATTAATCAATATCCATTTTAAGTAAAATAACATTTAAATACAAAACAGTAACGATTATAAACAGGACGATTACGATTTATTTTGCACTACACGTAAATTGAAAGTGCCGATATTGCGGTGAGTTAAATTTATGCCAGATCCAGTGCTGTCAGTTATCTTAGCTTTTAGTTCTGGGTGTTCAATAAGGCTGCCGCTGTAATTACTTAGGTTTAGTGTAGTTTTGTATAGAATCTTCTTTATACGTCTCCGCTACCATACTAGAACGCCACCCCCATGTCGTTTAATGGTGGTAATATCGGCCCCTGCATCGGCTAACAGAGTGGCCGAAGAACGTCTAAAGCTGTTCCCTGTATAAGTTTCCAGATGAGGCAAATTGAGATAAGTTGCTATTTCTTCTGGCACATTCCTTATTTTGTTGACGCCAACCGCATGATTAACACATTTTTCCCTGACATACTTCACAAAAATCCTTTGACTTGTAGTTACTGCAGGACGTAAAGTACAGTATTTGTGGTATATCTTCATTTGGTCTGGAGTTGAAATCACAAAACATCTCGAAATATGAGTTTTGGAATCGAGAATTCTTATAATAATAATTGAATCTTTGTCTTCTATATCTTCGCTTGTTGTCTTTATAGTACAGTAATTGAAGCTGAAAATCAGCTGTAACCTCCAAATTCTTTGAAACTGCATGGATTTGCATGAAAATTTAGAATAAGGCTCATCTTAGGCTCAAGTTCAAAAGTGACATAAGTCCGATTGACGCTTTTTGTTTTTTAGGGGCAAAGTGAAAAAAATTGAAAAAATTAAGTTTTAAGCATTTTATTGATAAAAATCTTGTTCAAGCGCAAAGATTAAATCATGTTCCATGTTCTCGAACATGTTTTATGATATATTTGATCTTTGTGATCCTTTATTTAACCCTTAAAAACTGCCCCTATGCAAAAAAGAATGATAAAAAATTACTTTTTAAAGATTTGGAATGATTAAATCGTGCAATTATTTAAAATAAAAGTTACCTTATAGCTAATAAAATAATTTTGCCCTTTCAACCCCTAAAAACCACTCCTGATTGACAAATATGACAAAAAATTACTTTTAAAAGCTTGGAATGTTTTAACGGTGCAATTATTTAAATAACACTTTTCAACCCTTATAAATCACCCCTGTGCAAAAAAAATTTATAATAAATTACGTTTTAAATCTTGGAATGCTATAATTGTGCAATAATTTAAAATAAAAATTCCCTTGTATTGTTTATGAAAGAATATTTTACTTTTGCCATTTTGAACTCTTATAAACTACCCTTTTACCAATATTAATGTAAAATATTTTTATTATAATCGATTTTTAAATATAATCAATCATAAAAAAATTGCTACGCTGCATATAAATAAATAAACAAAATTTTTTTACTTATTTTATTTGTATAATATGATATATATAATATATAAAAATGTGGAAGCCTATTTTGCTCCGAAAAAATGTCATTGGTTTTTTTACCATAACTCGGTTAATTTTGAAGCTATAGTATCCTACAAAAAAGCATTTTAAAGATAATTTCAAGAGCTGTAAGATCGTTTGCATATAAAACCTTTTAAGTCCTTCGTTTTTTAAAGGGAAAGGATCGAAGGGCTCGAGACAGGTCATTTTTCACTAAAATGGATACTCCAAGCGGCGATATCTCCTTTATTTTTTATGCTATAGGAATAAAAAAAAGCAAAATATTTGTTGAAGAAAAAGCTACATTTTTGTTGTCTATCATTTGTTACGTATCTTTCATAGTTTCAGAGTTATTATATAAATAAGGCAATTTTTTTTGAATAATGAAAAATACGTTTTCAACTATTACCGTACATTATTCAAATATATGCAAACCGGTCTCACTTCAGGATCGTATGAAAAACACTAAAACAAAACTAATTGTAAAGGGTTTACGATTAATTTTAATTCTGATGGAAATGGTACAGCGTTTACTGCTCATTTTTCCTTAAACAATATAAGCAACCCATCTGTTTTTGACAATAACTCCTTCAATTTTGCTCTAATTAACTTTTATAAGTGCTCATTTTGAAGGTCTTTTTGAGTACTACAAAAAACTCCAGGAGCGTTATACACGTAAAATTAATACTTTTTCCGTTATTTGACGTTGAAAACATCGATTCGAGTTTTCCCCCCAAAACAAGTCCCCTTCCACTAACCATATTTCGCTTTGTATAGAATGTACAGCATTTTTTAAAAAACGATTTTCTTTGTTTATTTATAAGCTACATTTTTGTTCATTACATTTATTTTATTTAAATGCGTAGTTTTTGAGTTATTCGCGAAAAATACTTTGAAAAAGTGTTTTTTTTTTCACTCAAAATTCTAAGTTTTCAATCATGAATTAGTTATTCACAATTGAAAACTATTGATTTCTCGAAAAAAATTTTCTTTTATTTGTATAATATATAAAAATGAGAAAGACTATTTTGCTCCGAAAAATTGTCCTTGTTTTTTTTTACTAACTAACTACTAATAACTTGGTTAATTTTGAAACTATTGTATCCTACAAAAAAGTATTTTAAAGATAATTTCAAGAGCTATAAGATTGTTTGCATATAAAACCTTTTAAGTCCTTGGTTTTTTAAAGAGAAATAATTGAAGGGCTCAAGACAAATCATTTTTTCACTAAAATAGATACTTCAAGCAGCGATATTTCCTTTATTTTTTATGCTATAGGAATAAAAAAAGCAAAATATTTGTTGAAAAAAAAGCTACTTTTTTGTTGTGTATCAATTTTTAGGTATCTTTCATAGTTTCAGTTATTATATAAATAAGGGAATTTTTTTTTAATAATGAAAAATATGTTTTCAACTTTTACCGTACATTATTAAAAAAATACGCATTCTAAACCGGTCTAACTTTAGGATCGTATGAAAAACACTAAAACAAAACTAATTGTAAAGGGTCTACGATTAATTTTAATTCTGATGGAAATGGTACAGCGTTTACTGCTCATTTTTCCTTAAAATATATGAGCTACCCATCTGTTTTTGACGATAACTCATTCAATTTTGCTCCAATTAACTTTTATAAGCGCTCATTTTGAAGGTCTTTTTGAGTACTACAAAAAACTCCAGGGGCGTTATGTACCAAAAATTAATCCTTTTTCTGTTATTTGACGTTGAATACATCGATTCGAGTATTCCCCCCAAAACAAGTCCCCTTCCACTAACCATATTTCGCTTTGTATAGGACATACAACACTTTTTAAAAAACGATTTTCTTTGTTTATTTATAAGCTACATTTTTGTTCATTACACTTTTTTTTAATAAAATGCGTAGTTTTTGAGATATTCGCGAAAAATACCTTAAAAGTGTTTTTTTTTTCACTCAAACTTCCAAGTTTTCAATCGTGAATAATTAAAAAACTATTGATTTCTCAAAAAAATTCTTCATATATTTTTTGCTCAAAATTTGATTCTCTGTCGATTTTCAGCTCCACGAACATCAATTATTGAAATGACCTGAAGAATTGTCCAAAATTAGTTAAATCGATCGATTTATATTAATTTGAACTACCTTTTCTAGCAGAAATCTATTATCAGGTGCTTGTAAAAATCTCAATTTCCTTTTTCGTTAGAATTCTGGACTTTTTCAGACGGTATCCAACTGATTTGCTTTTCAAATATGATATTAGTTTTGAAAGTTTTTTGATATTTACATTTTTTTTGGCATTCAGTGTACTTTTTAACATGGAATATATTGACTATAATCCAGTAATACCGCTTCGGACACTTTTCGAATTTTTTTCGAACTACACCACCCTTTGAATTCGTTGTAGGCAATCTCGTACTGTCTCGACAATTTTTTGGACATAAATTGTGAAACGGCACTTTGAGCCGCTACCAATATTTACCCTGGTAAATGCTCGTCCTCACTTTCCGAGCCCCTTTTGAATTAAACACTCCTAGGATATGAATTACAAAAAATAATACTGACACTACTTTTTCAATCAACTAATTTTTATTGTTTATTAGGTTGGTATCGTTATGATAGTCACCGCGCTTAAACCGTCTTGATTCCAACACGGTTCAAACGATTTCAAATATAAATTAAACAAAAATTGTCTTATTTTATTGCAGTTTTCGAAAAAATAGTGTGCATCGCAAATGCAAAATGTTTTTGCGTTTTCTAACGGATATTAGCAATCTTGACGCAAAAGTACCATTTCGCATTGTAGATACAAAAATAACTGTTTTGATGTTTATTATTATTATTTTTTTTCATTTATTTAACTCTGTTAATTTTTTAACTTGCAAAAAAATACCATAGGAATTCCAAAATTTTTTTTCGTTACAAATCGTATTTTTCAGGTAACGAAGCGGAGCCAGGCTGGGCCCCGTCGGATCTGAAGACCCTCACGGGTCCTCCTCCAATGGGTCCGCCTCCGGTGCACATGGGACCACCGCCGATTATCCCACCGGTACGAATGTCTTCTCCCGGGAGCAGGCGTGAGGGTAGCCCCCACAAGGAGGGCCGCGATCGAGATAGAGAACGGGACAGGGAATCCAGCCGAAGCCGTTCCGAGAAACCGAGAGACAGAGAGAGGGAAAGGTCTCACAGACGCGAGAGGTCCCGCAGCAGGTCCAGAAGGCACAAGTCCAGGTCTAGGAGCCCCAGTCATAGGTCTCATCGGAAAAAGAAGTCGAGAAGGCACGAGGACAGCGATTGAGAGGAGGGGAGCGAGGCGCGTTCGTAATAGATAAGGTTCATTATGGTTTCCGAGTGGGAGGATCAGTTTCCATTAGAGGATTTTTGTATTTGATTAAGTTAATAAAACTTACTGTGTCTGAGTTGTATTTCGATGAATCAGTCAACGCTTGGGTTGAGTCGTTTGGTTCAAGACGCTAATTTTTTATTTAAAAAAAAAAAAATCAAATTTTTAGTAGTTAATTAATAGTTAAACAGTGTCCAAGAACGGCGGGAACAAAATTGAAGATGTAGTTTGACTCGCCAAAATTATTTTTTTAAATTAATGTTTTGCCGTAAATTTTTTGAAGATTTTTTTTTTTTTCAGAATTCGTACGTTTATTTTTGGTAACAACAGGGTGTATAGGTACAAATCTAGCAATTCTCAAATTTTCACGGAATTTTCTCAAATTCTAATTACTGGCGTTGCACGTCAAGTCGCTGACTTGGTACTACAACTACGGTTAATCGTACAGTGTCTATTGTTGTCGCAATAGCTGTCAAATGATGCAGCAACCGCCCAAAAATTTGTTTAAATATGGGGGTATATTATACAGGGTGATTCAGAACTTAACCGAAAAAAAAAATTGTATGTACTGGAAGACTTACAAATACAATTTTATAAAAAAAATCGAAAAGGACAGTTCGAAAACGATAAAACCTTACCTTGCGCAAAGCAAAGCATGCAGCATGAACGGACAAAAAAATTGAAAAAAAAAATTTTATAACACCTATTTTATATCATCAAATTCAACTGCTAAGACGATATCCATCAACTCCAAATTGCTATACACAAGCCATTTTTGACACTCGAAAAACTAATGTAAACACTATCGCAAAAATGTTAATACCAAAATCGGATATCAGTATTTGGAATCGCCCGGGGCGATATAGAGAGAGAGTGCATTTACGATTTGTAGCAGCCTAGAAAACCGAGAAAAGTCGGGGAATTAATTATTTTTCATAAAAAAAACAAGGAATTTTAAAAGTATTCATGAATGACGGGGAATTTGACGTTTGCTACTGGAAATTTTATGAAAGCAGGCCCCGGATTCTTGAAAGAGAAAACTATTTGTTCTTCTAAAACCTTTGTAAGAGGTTCTTTGGATATAAAAAATGTTATCGAGTCCAGTTTTGAAAAAGTTTAATGCATAAACTTGTATAATTTGTTAGATCAAATAATTCTTAAAATGGTCCAGTAGGACTTGGATTTATTTGCATAATCTCGCATTTGAAATCGTTTCTACGAATTAACAAATGTCTTGCTTCACCAAAATTAAAACGATATCCATCAACTCCGAGTTGCTATACACGTAAGCCATTTTTGACACTTAAAAAACTAATGTAAATACTATCGCAAAAATGTTAGTACCAAAATCGGATATTGGTATTTGGAATCGCCTGGAGCGATATAGAGAGAGGGCGCATTTACGGTTCGTAGCGGCCTAGAACACCGAGAAAAGTCGGGGAATTCATTATTCTTCATAAAAAACGGAATTTTAAAAGTATTCATGAAAGTCGGGGAATTTCACGTTTGCTACTGGAAATTTTGTGAAAGTTGGCCCTGGGTTCTTGAAAGAGAAAACTATTTGTGGTTCTAAAACCTTTATAAGAGGTTCTTTTGGGTATAAAAAAAGTTATGGAGTCCAGTTTAGAAAAAGGTTAATGCATAAACATCAATTAGTATGTAAAGATTAACTACAAGTTACCTGGATTTTTTTATATGTTGGGGAAATGTTGGGAAATTCTATATTACCTTTGAACTATGAACACTTGCATTGCGTACAGCACACAACTCAAATGACACTAGAGACTACAGTAGCCCAGTGATGTAAGGGTTGTAAATACTACAATTAAATAATTTTTTTTGGAAACAGGATTTTACAAAAAATTTTTTAGATAAGTTGTGAATCGTCGTGTACATTCCAAATTCTGTCGGTCAGAGGGTGAAATCCCCCCCCCCCCTAATTGGACAGCGGTGCTTTCGAATCGCAAAAATGATTCAACTTGTGTATTTGCTGCATCATTTCGTGGAGGGGTTTTATAGGAAAAAATAATATAAATATCATTCAAAACGAATATAAATCACTATAAAAATTTAGTGCGAAGCTCGCTTATACCTGGTGGACCTGGACAGGAGCTCGTGGAGCCTCCACTTTCACTATTGTCTGCCTCTGGGTTGACAGAGTCTGGAACTTTTGACGTGGACCCTACGTAGATTTAACTAGAAATCAACCGGGCAGAAAAGTTTTGACACTTATCTGTATATGTTTGGTGGTTGACTGTCGTTAATTTATACTTTTATTATGCCCATTTCCATCTTTTCATTCTTTACATATCTAAATTTAATCTACCCTGTAGGGATCATGGACGTAGGTAGGATTTTTGCTTGGGGTGGATCTTGAGGGGCCAGCTGGTCAGCGTTTTTTTTTCTAGGGTGGGTTGGGAACTGAGGTCTCTGAAAGAGGCGGTGCCAATCCCTGCTCCCCTTAGGTACATACCGGGTAGGGATGTTGGAAATTATGCTGGGAATCATAAAAAAATGCCTCTCTTTAAACATTGTATAATTTGATACTAGAGTAACAATTATTTCTTTTTAAATAAAATCCAACTTGGCATCCATACGAAAAAATTAAGGAATTGGTATTTCTCATAAATAAAAGAAAAAAAAATACATCTGAGTTTTTCTGTAGATCTGCAAAACTAAATTTTAAAAGAAGTGACTTATTATTTTGTTTTAATTCAAATGAACTATTTTATGTCCATAAGCTTTACAGTATCTCTAATAGTTCCTGAGATCCCCCTAGTGATCACATTAAATTATGTATAAATATAAACGTGACTGAAATAAGATACGTTTTTTATGATTTTAGAAAAAAAAAATGTTCTAATAATTTCTCTTTATAACGACCTCTGTATAATTTTTTAAATAATCATACTTTGTTAAATATTTATGTTCGACATATCTATTTACAAAAAATTTCGGATATGTTGATTGCAAAATGGAAACTGAGATTGAGTCTATCTCTAATTTTTTTCGTAGGAGCAGTTAATAAGTGCAACAAATTTGAAAAAAATTGCTAGACTGAAAAGAAATAATAAAATATTAGTTCTAAAAAAATAATTTAGACTTAATATTAAATTTTGCAAAAAGTGTTATGGAGCCATAATTTTTATGAATAGAATCGTCTCATACTTTCCGAACACCCTGTATAACAAAATAAAAACCGCCATTCCAGTCGAGGAGAGCATTTCAAAATAAATATTCCTCATCTATAAAAATAACAAAACATGAAGTGAAAGAACTCATTTATAACATTTTTTATATAATTTAATTTGTTTTGGTTATTTCACCATGGTGTAAATTTAAAGAACAGTAAATAAAATCTTTGACGTATCCTTGTGGCATAAGTTTTTTCCTTAGTTTTATGCAATATTAAAAAAAAAGCCAATTTATACGGTCCTTTTCAGTCTTTAATTGTCTTTAATTCCCAAATGTGTTAGGCGATGTGAAAGCTAATATATTGTCTCCTGTTCTGTTCATTTCGTCAGAAATATATTTCATTTCTTTAAAACAAAAAAGTTCCAATTATTTAACAAGCCATTTTACCAAATACAATTATTTAAATAATTTTAAAAAATGCAGATGTCATCAGCATCGTCATTGAAACGTTAATATTTAAGTAATATTTCTAATTGAATATGGAAATTAAACTTACTGCGGAGAACATATTACTCTACAATAAGTCCATAACAAAATGGTAATTATTTACACCAAAAAGAACCTCAATTCCCATTTCGACAAGAATAAGGTAGGTAGCTCGGCTTCGCTGCATATTATAATAAATATTCAGTGAACCACTTTTATGTTTTTCGTTACAATCTACATTTGGAAATGTCAAAAAATGATGCAAGAAATTCTATACTAACGTACAAAAAATATACCTATGTACCTGGGTATACTTAAAAAAAATAATTTGTGACGAAAATATAAAGAACCATCTGATTATTGTTAATTCTATTCATCAACAAAGTGTTAACTTTTTATGAAGATGAAGATATCAGTTAGAAATTAATTGGTTTTGACGCCTTATGCTTGAAAAGTCGACGCAGGGTCCGATTTGAAAAATAATCAATGTAGGCGGTGCGCATGCTCAAATAACAAAGACGGGCTCATTGGGCTCGCTCCTGTCAAAATTAAACGGAGTTTTGTGTATGTCCGCGAGTTGTGAGTGCAGTCGCCTTGAATATCGATTATTTTACATTGTTCGTGTATTTTCTACCTATATCTTCAATAAAAACCGACGTCGTTAAACGTCTCGATTGATGTCTGACGATTTGTTTCTAAGCATAGTATGTAAACGTAACCGCCACAAAAGACATAACCTGTAATGAATTTCGGAGACACCGACAGATCGTGTTTTGTTTATTTCAACAATTAAATCGGCGTTGAGCGTCTTAAGTATATCGTAAATAACTCTATTAATGTTGTGTTAATTTAAAGTAAATGTGAGTGTGGGTTTTGCTGGTACATCGCATCTAGTTCCTCATCAATAATGTAAGTTAGCCATGTCTCATTTATGTTATTTGTTTTTTGCTCGACAATCACTTTGTATGTGTAATACGATAACAGCAGTCATTGTACAAACTAATTTTCTATGAAACTTAACCAGTTTGATTCATTCCACTGCAATTTTAGCCTTTTAACGCTGGTAGTAACTCTAAAACGCAATAGTGCGTACTTGTGGGTTCTGAAGAATGTTTTTTCGGGTCCTACAATTGTAATAGTAAACTTAAGAAGGCGGCTAGATTTCGTTTTGTTACTAGGCTGGTTTTGTAATGTTTCCAGATTCAGCTGTTGAGGTCAAGGTTACAAGGGGGGCGGATACCCCCGATATAGATTACGCTACCTTAACGCCGCAACCCTTTGTAGATATAATTTTCAAATCAATTTCCCCGCATCAACGGTAATCATCCGACGCCCGTCCCTGTTTTTCCAAATGTGGCAGTCAAGAGGTGTTTGTTTTTCTGGATAATTATACGCTTATTTATTTATAAACCTATTTAGGTAGGTGTCGCAAGATGAAAGCCGCAAAAATATTTGTCCATGCGTATATTTTCGATTAGTGTGAATTTACTGCCAGCCGTTTCCAGTGAAATTATTTAGATTGGTACTGGTAGAAATATTTTCTTGTCGGTGACTAGAATGTTCGTCGATGACATCAAAGGAAAAGGAAGTCCAGAGTCCTTTGTAGCAAATTGCAATAAATTTGTTTGGTAATATAATTCGCCTATTATTCTGTAATTTAAGTCACGATATAAGTAGACTGTTTTGTCTGACGAAATTTCTAACACTATAAGTGGTAGTGTGTTGTGAGCAGCCCCTACTATTTTTTAGAAACTAATTATTGGTTTTATTAGTATAGTTATTTATTTTTCTTTACTACTCCCTATATTTTTTCTTAATGTTTTTCCTAACTATTATGTCGGGCCTGATAAAGGTACCTACCTAGAGAATTACGTTTTAAATATTTTCAGTTTAATAATATGACATTTGTCAAAATTTTGATGGGGTTCGTTTCTGGATAAGTTAGGCCAGGAAATATAAAGTTGGAGGCGACTTTTTATTTCGGCAAGCTGATGAATACTACAGATGCTAAATATGTATAATACAATAACATATTAATTTCTACAGTCATAAAAATGGGGTGGTTAATTGTATAATTTTTACGTAAATTCACGTTTTTCGTTTATAACATTTTTCCGTTCATTTCCACGAGAAAACAGTAACGTGCTTTTTTTTCGTCTTCAAAAAACCTACGAAACTAGCCCTCGAGCGTCAAAAAATATTGATTAGATCAAAAGTTATAAACAGAAGAAGTTTATTTATGACTTTTGAATTAAACATTTATATACTGCGTTATTATTACCAGAACGTTTTGGTATCGCATCCTCTCGTTCCTTATCACTGTCTAATAACTCACACGAAATGTGGAATCGGTAAGTTGAATAGTTTACAAGTTATGGCCTTATAAACAAATTAACTAATTATTAGTCTGGACAATCCCGAAGATCTTCCACAATCGCACTGATTTTTTTCATGGTAGGTTTCATAATAATACATTGAAATCTATCATTTATTTTAAATTTCAAATTTGTAACCTGGATTTTTTTTATTTTTTAGCCTTAGTTGCAAAATGAAATATACGACGCACTAGCGTGATATAGTTATATATTATTACATACTCGGAAAGCTTATGAAAAGAGCTTTAAGTTAAACAAAAAATCGTCAAGATTCGTTGAAAAACAACGGAGTTACAGACTGTCAAATATGTTATTTTCAAGCGGATTTCGCTTATTTAACAGCAGGACTATGAATATTATCGTCATTTTCTTCGGACTCGCTGTCGTTCGCTTCCCCCACCCTTCCGCCGCGCCACGGCTCGTCGAAAATCAAGCGACCCACTGACTTTTGACAATATTTCTTATGCACTTAACATACATCCACAAATAAAATATTTTTATCCGGGAAAGTACTCGGGTTTCCGGTTATGACAGTATTTTTTTTGCCGCTACCAACCTAATTTGTTCAACAATAGGCCGTCAATTTTGACCATCTGTAACTCCGTTGTTGTTCAACGAATCTTGACGATTTTTTTTAACTTAAAGCTCTTTTCATAAGCTTTCCGAACATGTAATAATATATAACTATATCACGCTCGTGCGTCGTATATTTCATTTTGCAACTAACACTAAAAAATTAAAAAAATTCCAGGTTGTAAATTTGAAATTAAAAAAAAAATGATAGATTTCAATGTATTATTATGAAATCTACCATGAAAAAAATCAGTGCGATTGTGGAAGATCCTCGGCATCGTCCTGACTAATTAATAATTAGTTAATTTGTTTATAAGGCCATAACTTGTAAACTATTCAACTTACCGATTCCAGATTTCGTGTGAGTTATGGTAATAATAATGCAGTTTATAAATGTTTAATTCAACAGTCATAATAAACTTCTTCTGTTTATAACTTTTGATCTAATCAATATTTTTTTACCTCGAGTTTTGTAGGACTTTTGAAAACGAAAAAAAAAGTACGTTACTATTTTCTCGTGGAAATTAACGGAAAAAAGTTATAAGCGAAAAACGTGAATTTATGTAAAAATTATACAATTAACCACCCTGTAAACAATCTTCCCCCCATTTTTATGACTGTGGAAACTAATATGTTATTGTACATAATATTTAGCATCTGTAGTGATAAATTCAGCTTGCCGAAACAAAAAGTCGCGAAATGGTAATTTCCCAGCTTATTTTCCTGGCCTAAAGTAACTTGCAATAATAAAATATCGGTTTTAATATCAAGTTCATAATTTCATAGATACCCTTTTGGAGAACGATATACTATAAAAATATAAATAATAAATGAATAACTTTTAAGAATAATAACATAAACGGTATTTTTTTTTATGAATATGAGCTATGAGTCTATAGTCTTTTATTTTCAAGATAACTACCTACCTAGTTTTTTTTAATTAATTTTTCCCACATCTCTAAAATAATCGATATATCGTATTAATATTTGTTAGGCCAATGTTTTAAAGGACCCTAAATAGCCTTGGATTGATCAGTCTTTAATGATAAGTTATACACAAGTGTTTGTTATGCTGCAACCCAAAAATATTTAATCACAACTTTTTTTACTTTAATTTTTCGTTCTTGATTTAATATTCGGAGGCATGTACTTAATTTTTAATTCTATATGTGCACTTTTGTGCTAACTGAAGATTTAATAATTTGAAAAAAAAAAGAAAACATTTTATCTATCTCCGATGCAAAAAGTTGGAAAAGTGGAAAAATTTGAAGAATATACGAGACGCATGTATTTTGCTATGAAAGTTAACATATTTAACAGTATTTTATATTTCGGTTCGAAATGCTCTCGAATCTCAAATTAATAAACAAGCAAGATCTTAATTTTTCATGAGCAAACAACTAAATAAAGCTAAATATTAGTTCTCTAAAGGTAACTAAAAAAATAGCATTAAAGATTTTTTCTAAACCAAATTTCAACATAAAAATCCGAGCCTGAAAAAAATATAATTTGATGTTTCTGATTTCAGCTTCTTTATCAGCTTCCTCGGAAAGCAGGAAAGATCGGATGATTTTTTTAACAAAATAATTTCTGAAAGCAAACTTAGTGGCTTGGACTTTATATCCGAAATTTGATCAAAGGTTCTATTTTTCCTTTTTTTATATTCTGTTACTCTCTTAAAGACTCGACTTCCAAGAATTATCAACGAACAACAAAGGTAGATGTTAGATAAACAGTATCGTAGATCGCCCATCAAAACTGGTCGGGTTCATTGAAGTTAAACTATTGTTACATAATAAAGTTCTAGGCAACAGATTGTTTGCAGTTTGAACCACAAACAGGCAAGCAGGCTGGTAGGTATCTGGAACGTCAACATTCGATTGTTTTAATTTGTCGGGTCCGAAATGATCCAAGGCCAAATTGTAATCTTTTTTTTAATATAATTATTATTGGAAATGTACTGTACCTAATATTTATTTCGAGGGAAGTTCAATTTTATGGTTGTTTTGTTACAATTTAACGCTTTAATTTGTTATGGCATTTTTCGGGAAACATCCGCCTTTCGATATGCTAGAAAAGTTGTCGTACAACTAAGAACTTTGCAAATATATGACGACTGGTCTAATATTGACGTCATTCCGTCTTCTGTTCTCTTATGTAATGGTGGACAAATGATTTCTTTATTAAGCATATTAATTCATTGTTTGTATATTCCGAGTTAAATGTCACCAGGAAATACGGTGTATTATTTTTATTTAGAACCGGTTTAGATGTCGCCAGCTGGATGATCACAATGTGGAATTTTTAGAATTTCTGAAGCGCCCGTTGTAAAAATAGAATTTTTACACCTAGGTGTGTCTTGAATTACTTGAAATGGAAGTGTCTAAGTAGAAGAATTCGTTGACTAATTCAAAAATAAATGTTATTTTTTCAGTCAGGCTAGAAAAAGTGCCTACGATTTTATGGAGTTTAAAAAAAATGTAAATACATATCTCGTTTCTTTGATCTAATTACGTTTTTCAAAAACTATATAAAATTTTAATAATTTTTGTTCTGGAACAAAAAAGTCATTTTCATACAGCGTTTATGTATTAATCTCATCATATTGGATAAATTGTTTCAATAATATCACTGAAAATTTATTTTTTCGAAAACTATCACCAAAAGTCTACATTTTTGTTAAATTATCAGTTGACAATCATCAATCGATCTGTTTTTTTTTAAAAAAGGAAACGTCTTTCCGATAACTTTCAAAACCTTCTTTAAAAAAATTTATTTGATTGAATATTCACAAAGTTATTCTAATTGTTTATAAGCACAAAAATTCGACCAATTTTTAAACAAGCGCCAGAGCTCTCCTGGTTGACGGATTCGAATTTTTCAAAAAGCGTTTGAAAGCTTGAGAGCTCTTCTATATGTGATTAAATTTTCAAGTATCTAAGCCAAGTATGAAGGTCCTATACCCAATTTAATGATCCCAAAAAATTCCCTAAAGAGTAATGTTTTTTAACTCCATTTTTGGCGATTTTTTTCGTTTTATACAATAATAATCATGATTCATTCGATTTGTAACCAGTGATATTTTGTAAAAAATTTAATTACAAACATTTTTTCCTCTTCCATTTTCGCCTAAAATCAACTCTTGAAAAGATACATAATTAAATAGGAAGAAAAATATTACATTTTTCGATTTTTTTTAACATATTGTGCCCCCAAAAGTTAAGCCCACGTTTTTTTTATGCGCATAGAAAAATTGTCATTTCTAGAGATATTTGAAAGCCAAAAAGCCAAAAATCTCCGTGGATATACGATTCACCCAAACCAAAACAGATACCGCCTAGTCTATTACCTTTTCTAGCTGAAATCTGTTATTATCATGCTTCTTATAAAAATCTCAATTTCCTTTTTCGTTAGAATTCTGGACTTTTTCGGACGGTATCCAACTAATTTGCTTTTCAGATATGGCATTAGTTTTGGAAATTTTCTGATATTTACATTTTTTTTTTGGCATTTAGTGTACTTTTTAACATGGAATACACTGACCATAACGTCGAAAGTTCAATTCTATTAATTTTATGTTCGAAATATGCCAGTAATACCGCTTCGGACGCTTTTTGAATTTTCTTCGAACTACACCACCCTTTGAATTCGTTGTAGGCAATCTCGTATAATTCTAACACTACCTACTTTTTTAAACAACTAATTTTTATTGTTTATTAGGTTGCTATCGTTACGATAGTCATCGCGTCTAAACCGTCTTGATTCAAACACGATTCAAACGATTTGAAATATAAATTCAACGAAATTGTCTTATTTTATTGCAGTTTTCGAAAAAATAATGTTTGCATCGTGAACGCGATATGCCTTTGTGTTTTGTTGGGATTATGGGTAGAACTAAAACACTTTAATAATTAAAAGATATTGTTTATTCACTTATTCAGATAGCACATCTATTCTGTATCAAATCAGATTAGAAGCTAAAAATCTCTCTTAAGCTTAGTGCTACAATATACCTCCGTATGTTTATAGGCATTTTAATTTATGAGCTAGGGCGTTGGGCTTGAGAAATATATAAACACATTAAAAGTAGGCATTAGTATCTAAGGATGGGAATGTTTTTGTTTACGTAACTTGAGTATCTTTCAACACGTTTTCGAATGGATAACTTCCATTCTTGAACGCAGAAGTACCATTTCGCATTCTAGATACAAAAATAACCATTAATTGAACAAATTTTCCTATTCAAACTAATCAATAGGGCGCAAGGTAATGTATTTTCGGTGTACTCTGAAGTACTTTTGAAATGAGAAATGTTCTCCGAGTATGTGTCTTGCTACCAGGGTTTTGATAATATCCAACACAATGGTATGATTCCTATAATTAATTTCCTACATATCTGATATACCTACATAAATTTATTTGAACCTATCTTATACACATAAATTTATACTATAAAAATTCCTCTCCCTCCCTATTTGGACAATTAATTTTCGCTTGCTCTTGCAAAAAGGTCCATATTTGAATACAAATGTGACATTTCGTAATGAGAAACAACTGATTACTTTTAGAGTAGGTTGTCTTGGTTAAGGTTTTTGAAAAAAATTCATAAAATTATGCAAAAAACGATTTTTTCGGCGAATTTTAATTAAAATCTCGAATAATAAACTAAATAAAGGTTAATTTTAGATTCTACATATTTGAGTTAATTCAGTAGAAAAATTTTTTTGGATATAATTTTCAGGGAAAATTTTTCCCCTCGTTTTTTGATTTCTTTTTATTTTCGTAAAAATTATGAAAAATATGCTCATTCAAGAATGTACATTCCAACATTGCTAGGAATTTTGCGTAGAATATCGGCCTTGGTTGGTTTTGAGTTCTATAATTTTTTCATATGAATTTTCTTCTTCGTATCTCAAAAAGTAAATGTATAATTTTTTTACGAAAAGAGAAACATTCCTTGGGTAAATATATATATTTCTTGTCGAAACTGATAACATAAATTTATCTATTCAGATAATCAAATATAAATTCGTTATATAATGGACAATTAGAGTGTCTGTATGTTAAATATGTAACAAAGGTCACTTGGTGCTATCGCTTGGGGATCATTACCATAAAAATTAGCCTCGCGAGTAAAGTGATCGATCAAAATGTAAATCGCCTTTCTTTCTTTTTTTTTAACAGGTGCCTCGCGAGACCGCGATTTATTTTTATGCGCCGCTAATGTTTGTAAACAGATCTCTTGGGAGCCGTGTTAAGTGTAACTTGTTTATGTATTTGAGTAGAATACATGGGTACTTTGAGATAAATCAGCATGTACGTGATGTTTGTCTCATTTACCATGCATTGTTTTCACCGGATATATCTACGATGCCGCGACGATTTCGGAATTTGTTTTTGTGTTACGTAAACGTTATTCGATAGAGCCCGAGTTCCCAGGTACTAGTGTTTTATATTACCACGGCATGATTGTGTAAACCAGCAAAATCAGATGAGCGGAAATCGTTTTCAGATAAAATTCAAACTGAGTGTTAAATGGTGTAATGCTTTTACATGAGCAAATATTTCTCACAGTACCTAATGTCTATGGATTCGCTAATAGCGTTCATAAGTACGTAATCTATACTGGGTGTCCGGGAAAGAATGTTACATTCATTTGTCAATTTGTCACACATAAGAGTGACATTACAAAAGGTGTCAACATTGTTTTATCTTAAAAATTACGGGATGTTCTCCGATTTGCAGCACAATGAGGGAATAGTATGAAATAAATAAGCTAAGCGACCTTGCCAAAGGGATATTTATTGTAAATTACAGCTATTCTTCGTGGAAAACACGCGTCGAAAAAACTCCGCGTGATATCTCGTTAACAATTAAAGCGATATGTGTAACATGACATCGCGATACAGCTGACAGGTGATTAAAAAATTGCACTTTTTTGCATAATACACTGCATTTATCTGAATTTCATGGTAAACAGATTTTACATTTACATTTGTCCGTCCTGTGGTGTATAAAATAATGTTTTTTTTACATGTTTTAATGAAGCGCATGAAGTATATGTTTATAATAGAAATTAATATTATTCGCAGTAAACTATTGTTGGTTTGGTACTGACATAAGCTGGTAATTCATTATTTCATCGGTTGTAACTTAACTCACAAATATTTACTAGATCGTATTACCTACCACGCAGTCTAAATTGTAATATAACAAGCTTATATCAACAAATTCTTCTGTTGTTACCGAGAAACGCAGGATGTGCAACGCAATTAAATATTTCAAGTCGCTACCACTGTTACGTTTTGTAAGTTGAAATTAAAAAATTTTAAACTTTGTAATTAAGCTTACATGCCCAATTTTTTGTCCAGCATTTTAGAAAAATATAAGGTAAGGTAAAAGTTCCCAATTTTTTCGCATAGCATGGATTTTCCTGAAAATTTGCATAGCTCATAGCTCATCTGACCCCCGACTTCAAAAGTTATATTGTCTAGATGTGTGCTTTTTTCTATTTGGGGGTGAAAACTATATAATAAGAAGTGGATCTTATTTGTGGAAGGGCGAAATGGGCGGTGACTATTAGACGCTTTCATTATAGCCATCTTTCTCTATCGCACGGATTTATATGACTTTCTTTATCGCTCTCACGTAAAGGCCGATGAACCATGGAGACTTTCCGACCCTGTATATACTATATAGTCCTGTCACTATTAATAAAAAACAGTTTGACAGAAAATTACTTTTTAAGTACCTATTGGAAACATTGTCCTACAGGGTCATTCACAAATGGTGACCAAAAATCAAACCTCGTATTTTTTGGTGAATTTTAAGGGGAGTCTGTCCTATAAAGTTTTAATTAATTCTTAATTTTTTTAAATAATTATATTTATGTAAACATTGTCCAAAATCTGAGGACATTTCCTAAAATTTACATGCTCCAGTGGCGGAGATACAGGGTATCGGTGGCATATTTTTCTAAATAAAATAGTGCGCCACTGCTTTACGGTAACAACCATGATATTTTCGGATTCGTATTTCAGTTTTCTGCAAATTACTACTTTCTTATGTTTTTCGGAAAAACCTTGATTTTCGAGTAAAACTTAAAAAACCTGAGTGACATCTTTGGATTGTCTTATACACGAGTCCATAACTACAACAGTAGCAGTATCGTTATCATTGTACTCTTTTTTTATCTTTTTAATATTCTTTACGTCACCAGTGGTATCGAATTTTATAATTAGCTTGCAAACTGCCCTACCAGTTTGTATTTGCATTTTGTATTGCATACCGATGTGAAATAATACCGATTCAATAACATTTCATGAGATAAATTTGTTGCTCCAGGGTTAGCATTATTAATAAAAATTATTCAGTGGTCAGTTGATAAAAATAAATATACATATTGACTTTCACATTGTTAAGGAAATATCGATGGTAATCTTAGTTAAAAATTGCTTTGTCTTTTTTTTGGCAAAATGTGATTATTGTTCTTTTCTGACTAAATCCCATATTTAAGCATTTCTTGAATTCTCGAACAACTCGAAAATTTCACATTTTGCCATTTTCTGAACACCCTGTACCGTTTACTACATATTTGATTATTGCCCATGGCTTCCCAAGATAAGTAAAACTTGTTATTAAGAATAACTTTTTTTTCGAAAAATCAACAATAAAAAAAAGTTGACGAGAGTACGGTACCCCATCCGGGGATACACGGTATATGATGATGACGTAGTTTGTGACAGTTCCCGCATTAGAATAAGTTATTTTTCTCGTAACTCTAAAAGCAATAAATCAGTTTTATGATTCCGATAGATATTAACGTATTGAAAATTCCAGTTTACTATATAGAAAACCATTAGAAACATTTTATGTATTTCTACGGAATTTCACACAGATGAAAACAGTTTTATTGTTTACAATCGTCGACTCAACTTCTTCTGATAACCTATAATATTTTGAAGGCATTCTTATTGTCAAGCCATTCGTTCGGATAATGGGTCTGTCGTGTTCCGAATATCCGAGATAACAGAAACTTTTCCGCCGCCCTAATCGACAAACGAATATATCATACGTCTAGAATAAAGACGTCGGAAGAGGGGGACGTGGTAATTCGTTACTTCCGAAACCCGTAATTCCCTATCAACCCCTTTATCGCGTCGGCACACATCTTGCCCATCAATTTTTTAAGTGGAAAACGATGGCCCAACCTTGGAGGTGCGGCTAAGTAGGTCGTCTGACAAATCCATAATTTTCTTGTTTGGCCGCCGTCGGAACGTCCGGGGGACGGTCTGTATAACGTCGGTGTTGTATCGAACCGTCTTGACCTAGTTGAAAAATTGCGACGCGGCATCTACCACTTCTGTGGGTCGATTTTGCCTATGAAATGAATTGTACCAGCAATCGATACAGGCCTCTTCAAAGGCACAAGTGGTGCAGTCTCGTCCCCACAACTTTTTTAGGAAACGCCAGGAAATGCTACGTATTCAATCGGTGAAACTAATTTTCGTACGGGGTGTAACAGTGGCGTTATATTGGCATTAAAATGGTATAATGTGGAAAGAACCTTATTATGGATGATGTTCTACTTGTGCCATATGCCAACTTCAGCTTCATGCTCAAGAAATATCGGAACACCCTGTGTAAAGAAGGAGAGACAAATAGTAGACCTAAATAGAGACGTGTATTCTGTTTTAATGGCATTATCCTTGTTGCTTCAACAAAACAACACCCACACGTCCTTACGGTGGCCATATACCTGGTCGAGAAATGTCGCGTTTTTTGGTGCTGAAATCTTGAAAAGTAAAACGTGTAGAACAAAAATAAGCACAAAAATAAAATCCTTGATGTTCTGTTTATTCATTGTTACTATTTAAATTTATTCAAATAAAATAGTAACTTAAAAAAAGCGTTTGTAAAACATGCGTTTGCTGTTATCCTAACCCCACATTTTAAGAATTATTTTCACGTACTTATAAATAAAAGTAAACAATTTTATATGTAGGACTAAGCAAGTAAATGTTATAAGAATATTTACATGTGGAGTTAGTATTTTCGTAGATTTCAGTACCTAAAACCTTGATGGTTTGATCGTTTTTTGCACCTGTTTATTCGTTTTACTGCGGCGTCTTTGAAAATACTTAGGTGGAATGACGTAACATTCCTATTATTTGATAAGCTTTAGATTATTCAGTTATTAAATGTTTGAAATTATTTGTCTATGTGGAAAACACTATTTAAAGAATACGGCGTCCTTATCTATTCGTGAGGCGAAGCTTTCGAGAGATGGTACGATGGATTGTGCTGTAAGATGATAATAGATTGGAAACCTGTTGTTGAAATCCTCCCAAGGACTCCAATTCCCCATGTGGGTCTACTAACTATTTATCGGATTATTCTCCAAGAATGACGTTTGTTATATCTATGATATGCTCGTATAACATAGATACTATTGTTTTCTGTTAGTGTTAAGACAATAATTATCTTCTATTGTTTCCGATGTTTGTATATTTTATTCTATTAAGACTAATCGGCCGGTACAAATGGATAACATTCATTCAGATATATTGCTGATAATTAACCAATAAATCTAGTCGTTACTGGAATGAGATGCCTCTTAAGTATTTTGTTTATATCTCGAGATCTAAAGACGAAGTATCTTCAAGTGTACACAACTTAATTGTATAGTTTTTTTTTGGTAGAATGTCGTCCATTGCTTAGACAAAATGACCATGGGTGCCGTTTAACAGAATACAAAGTATTCCAGTCCAATAATATCATAAAACCTGATCTTGTCTACACTCTACAGGAAACGATTTTTTAATTAACTTTTAACTCTGTGTTTCTTTAATATATTTATAAAATAAGTACCTGTTTCCTCAGGTTGACAAGAAGCATACCTACCCAAGGTCAAAAAGTCGAGCTGAATAAAGTGATAGCGAAAGATCTAATCGAGAGTTATGTCGTGGAGAGTAAAATTGCCGTTTAGGGGCATTTCATTTAGACAACACCGTGCTTGCCCAGTTTTAAACCTTGTTTACTTTATTTAAGTACTTCTGTTATCTTCAAAATTCACCGTGAAGAGAAAACAATCAAATCGCTCCATTTGTTTTAGAAGCGTAAGTGTCTTATGTTTACCTTTTATATCTTTTCATTTTGTTAGAATAGTTGCGCAACTTTCGTTTTGAGGTCACCATGGCTGGATGATTAATTTTTACGGTTGTGCTTGGTATTTACGGGAAAAATGCATTCGCTGCTCTGTTGCATCGCTTCGAGTGCATTTTATGATGTTTACGATAATGAAGTGATTATTCAGCTAAGTACTGTTTTTAAAGCGTATGTTCGCAGCGCGTTATACTGTTTATTGTTTTAATTTGCGAATAAATGTCAACTCTATATGTCCGAAGACAATGGAACATTTTTTGAACGTCTTATTTGTTTATCTCTTAGATATACTTTGATTGTAGTTATTATACAATGTTTAATTCTGTATCAGAGACAAAAAGAACGAAAAATACTAGCAAATTGTTGGTGTGGCGAATATTAGAAAGACAAAAGTTGTGCTTCTTATAGTAAACGCTTCAGTTCTATCTGCCTTCAGATTCGACAGGGTGTTCCGCTTATACTTAAAAAGAACTAGAGAGGGGATTTCCCTTGGTAAAACTGTGGGGGTAGTAGTCCATTTGGTGGAGGTTTTGAGATCGCAGTAATTCCGAAATGCACAATTTTTGGCACGTGACTGGTATTTTGCTAGTAAATGAGGAAAATAATTTGTTCTGCATGGGATTGGATCGGGAATGTTCTGGAATGGATGGTCGGAACACTGCAAAAAAAAAGTGTTTCTTGAATAACTTGAAAAGTATTGAGAATTTCACAAACATGCAAAGGATCAAAATTACGGAGCATAAAATTCTCTGCAAAAAAGGTATACATATTTTTTCCGTGCGGTGCGTAATTTAGAAGATATTCCGAGATTTACATAAAATAACGATATTTATGTAAATCAGCCAGAAAAACACTTATTTCAAAGCGGCGCTGCACGAAATGTGCAACTACTCTCGTATCTTGATGAAAATGCGTAAAACAAAGTTTATTCGAAAAGGAAAGCTTCACACTTTCCTTCTATGCGCTATTTTACAGGGAAAATAAAATCCTTCCTTAAGTAAACTGGGATAATCGCGAGTAGAGCTTAGTTGGCAGTCGACTTTGCGCTTTTTTACAAACCTTACTAAGGAACTGCCAAGCAGTTTGAGTGTAATGTGAAGGTTCCTTAAGAAAACTATGTGGGATAATCGCGAGTAGAGCTTAGTTGGTAGTCGACTTTGCGCTTTTTTACAAACCTTACTAAGGAACTGCCAAGTAGTTTGGGGGTTAAGGGGTTGAAAAGACGCCCAATATGAAAAATTGAATATTACCAATAAATATAAAAACTATTAGCATGTGAATTTTTCTTTCTTTCTTGATGCAAAGAAAGATTTATTCTCATGACTGAAATAAGCATGTTGAATTATAAAATCCACCCTTAAGTGCGTTCAGGGGGTGGAATCATCCCCCAAAATAGAGAATATCGGAAATAATTGTAAAATATCCAAAAAAAATATATTAAGATAATTCACATGCTAATAGTTTTTTATATCAATTGATAATATTCAAACTCTTCATTTTTGGCTTTTTTTTCAACCCCTAAGTAGGGGTGATTTTTAGAATTTTCAAAATACTAACAGCTATGCTCATTTCAGTTTTTTACGACAAGTAGTTTGCGAGCAAAAACATATTTTTATGTATTTTTTGAAATTCTCTGCGAATTGTGAAAAAACGGGCGAAAATCGCAGGTTTTTTGCGGTCACTCTTTGTGTTGTCAAATTATACTGAAAATTAAGAAAATACCTTAAAAAAAAACAAATTTAACACCCTATATCACAAAACGTGAATTATTGATTATAATTATATGAACTACCCTAATTATTTTTCAAAATGGAACTTATGTCCCCCTTATTTTGAAATATAAATGGTACACCCTGTATAATTTTAATGTAATAAAGCAGACATTTCTTATCACTTGAAAATTAACAGTTTATTGACTGACCAGAACGAATTAAATCAAGTTCTTGGAAATAAGTAAGTTTATTATATTATTCTATAATCTCTTGGTATTATTTTGGATTATACAGCGTGTTTTCGTGAATAGATCCACAGGTTTAGTGACTGATAGAACATAAAAAATAAGACAATTTTCTCCTATGGGCCATGAACCTGACGTCTATTATTTTTAAGATTAACGGGGTCAAAGACCAACAAATAAAATTTTTGCCATACCTTTGCTTAATTAATTAAATTCAAATTTATTTTTCCTATGCATTAAATCATAATTACTAACTCGGAAACAGCACCCTTTGTAAGTGTGAAGAGGTAATTCTAGTCTTTCTAGTTTTGGCTATAATGCACATCATCATCAAGGGTAGTCATTGAAAAATAATTATTTGCATTAATGATAATAAATTTCATAAAAAATTTCTTTTTTCGTTGCTGCAAAAACAACTCGATGAGAGTTACGAGATTTTCAATGTAAGTTGCGATTTAACGACACAGTAGTCATCCATACCGAATAAATAGAAATCGTATCACATGAGTATTACAGTTTATTTAACAAGTCTCGTGTAAATATTGTCATTTAGCACTTGCAGCAAATTTGTTTGAAAATAGCGTTAGTTACGTCACGATTTTTTTGTTAACAGCCCTTCGAAATAAAAAATAAATACCCAGAAACAAAGAAAATACATAATATTGGGAGCATTGAACTCGAATATTTCCTTGTAGATTCTACATTTTTTTTAGTTTGTGCAAATTGTTTATATTTTACTTTTCGAACTAACCCTGTTTATTTTGAATTTGTATTTTATTTTTTATCGTTTAATATTTTGTTTTCTTTATTTTTTTTTTGTATTTATTCGTCCCCTTTTTTTTGTTTATTTCCAGATCTTTTAGTGTGTCTGTGTGTACCCGTTAAAGTGTTAGATCCGGCCGACACCATGTCAGCGCACTCCGGCGGCGAATGCAGGCAGCAGCGCTCGAATTCTGTGGGCTCGAGGCTCTCGTTTCGTGGTTTGCACGCCCTGCTCAGAGATGGCATCCACTGGCAGTGAGTTGAATTGCTTTTATTTTGTTTATTGTTTTTTTTTAACCGTATCTAATATTGGTGAGCGGGAAGCGTGGCGTAATGTCGCGATCTAGTTAGCGGAAATGGGCGTTTCGCAGGCTGCGGCTTGGACGCGTAAACAAATGATAGTGTGGAGACGAGAGGAAATTTGGGAGAAAAGTTGCCTGGAGCATGCGGTTTTATTTCCACCGACCGACAGTCATTTGAAATACAAATGAAATTTTTTTTTACCACAAACAGTCCGTTTTAACAAAGCAAAATAATTTATTTTATAAAGAATAAGAGGTCTAGAATTTATTCCCTTAATACAAGGTGTCCTAGATTTTACGATTTGTCTAGCTAGACAAAAGGTTCAAAATTTTCAGAAAAAGTGATCGTTTTCCGTGAAAAATAGGAAAAAATGTAAATATTAGGAAAAATTAAATGTTTTATTAAATCTGGAATATAAAACAAGTATGGTTTCCAACAAAATAATATTATAGGGATGTAAGAAATAGCCGTCACAAATATTTCTGCCTTTGGATTCTTTGGAAGAAGCTGATTTGGACAAAACATGAATTTCCTAATACAGGTAGATTTCAAACTTTCCGGGTTTTTCGTTTTTTAGGGACCCACATATTCCAATTTTTTTCTCAGAAAATTCGAATCTTCTACAGAAAGTATTTAATAAAGTATGATTATTTAAAAAATTATCAGCGCCCCCCATAAAATTAATACAAAATGGAAAACATTTTTGTTGATGGATTTAGAAAAAAAGAAATTTATTTTTATTTGACTAAATAAATAGAAACAACCTTGATATTGCGAAAAATGTTCGGTTTAAGCAAAAATGCATGCATTATAATCAGCCAAAATTAAAAAATGTGTTTATTGAAAAATATGTTAAATTTTTTATTAAATTCTAATAATAAAAGTTTATTAAGATTTTCGCAAAGAAACAAAATCGACATTTAAGAAAATCCTATTAATATAAAATTTTTGTTTTTATTTTTAATAGTGCTTGTTAAACATATTGCTATAAGAATTAGCAGTTATTTTCCTGATCAAGTTATTAAGAACTTTATTGTGGAAAAAACATTAAGGGCGCCTTATTCTTTAAATAGTGTTTTCCACAAAGACAAAAACATAATTTCAAACAAAAACGAATAAACAGGTGCAAAAAAGATCAAACGATCAAGGTTTTAGGTATTGAAATCTACGAAAATACAAACTTTTTTGTATATAACCGCATGTAAATATTTACTTGCTTAGTTCTACATACAAAATTATTTACTTTTATTTATAAGTACGTGAAAATAATTCTTAAAATGTGGGGTTAAGATAACAGCAAATGTATGTTTTACAAAAGCTTTTTTTTGATTATTATTTTATTTGAGTAAATTTAAATAGTAACAATGAATAAACAGAACATCAAGGATTTTATTTGTGTGCTTACTTTTGTTCTACACGTTTTACTTTTCAAGATTTCAGTACATAAAAACGCCAGAAATTTGACTATATCTCGGCCAGGGATATGGCCACCTTAAAACACTATTTATAATACTCCCAAATTTATATTCTAATTAAAAAATTATATAAGAAACCTAAATCAAAAATAAAAGCAGCACAAAAAAATGTGAAGTTTTGTTCAGCTTTTTTTAATTTAATAATATGTACTTCGATACAAAAATTTACATTTAGTCAAAATAAATTAATATTAGAATTTAGCCAATATCTATACTTTTTTGGAAACCTACCGATATAATATTCTATTTTACTAATTTATTACTAGGCTTTTCTTCGTATTTCTAAGATTTTTTTATTTTCTGTTTTTCCAATTTTTTGTTTCGGAAAAGTATGAAAAAAATTGGCGCTCTATCGATTGTTGGCATAAAAAATAGGGTATTTCGTTGACCTTGGGTTAAATTTTGAAGCGGTATGTCATGATCAAATCTAAGGTCACTCACATTGGTTTCTCGATATCCTCCAACTATTATCTGATTTTTTTTTTAATAGTTCTCAATCCTGCAATCCCGAGGAGTTATTAAACGATTTGAGTCTTTTTGGGACACTATATTAAAAAACGTATCTCGTAAAATCTAATTAATATTCTAAATATACAAATTTTCGATTAATATACTTTTAATAGATATTTTAGGTGTATAAATTACTTTTACAAATATGTTTTGCAAAGGAAAAATCGTCGAAACTATGAAAAATCACTAGATCTGGCCCTGACGTATGTCTTCAAGGGACTGTAGCTCCCTTAGAGAGCATTTTATAATGTGTTTGTTTATTAGAACTTCCCTTCTTATTTTGAACGTAGAATCTACTGTTGAAATTTATCAGACTAACTATAGGACATCCCGTATATTGCACGAGTATACCTGCGCGTAAATATGTGACAAATAAAAAAAAACTGTATTTCGAAAAAGTAGCATCTTGAAACGTTTTATTTTCTAGAGCTTACATTTCGTATCATTAAATCCGCGAAATTTGTGTCTGCCCGAGTTTTCGGGTATGAGCTGTCGGTCTACTTCCGCCGTCTTTTAGATTCATATCGGGCCCCATAACGCATTTCTGCTGCAACAAGTGGGCGACGTGACTGTGTGTACGCCCTACGCTACGACTGATCGTTTGTTGTTTTTCAACCTTGTCCCACCATCAAATTAAATAATTCGGGCACCATTAACGTTTCGCGTATTTTTAATTGGATTTGCCTCGTTTCTCAGCGTGACACTAATACCTGTTTTTGACTAACGTGCTTGAAATTTTTGCATATTTATTAAGTGTAATAACACCGTTTGTATATTTATAATTTTACGATGATGTTGGACCGAGGGAACATTTTTACTGCCCGTGTTGTTTTGACGATTGTACGGCATATCTAAACCAGTAAATTCAGATGAGAAATCGTAGAAATCTTCCGCAAATCGCCAGTTGTATACAGGGTGTCTCATAATTAGTGTCTAATAATTTACCACTTGATTCTATTGCCAAAAATAAGAAAATTTTTTCATATAAACATGGGTCGAGAAATGCTTCCTAAGGGAGCTACGCCCCCCTAAAAGGGGCCTCAAATTTCATTTTTTTTTTAATATTTCCGAAATGGGTTGAAGGGGAATTATGAATTTTGACATCGTGAACGCTCATTAAAAGTCGAAATAGATTATCATAAAATTTTTCAAATATTTTAATCATGGGCGTCTTAATTGAGGGGGTGGTTAGATAAAATTTGCCCCAATTTTTTTGCTTGTCGAAATTTTCAAATTCAGATGCCAACATATGATAGACCCTCATTTCCTCTATAAAAAAGGTACTCTTTAGTTCTTTCGATAAAATGCTCCATTTCCGAGAAAAACGGATCTAAGCATTTCATTACATACATTAATAAAACAAAGTGAAGAGTTCTTTGTTATCGGCGTCCCAAGCAGGGGGGCTCGGATAAATTTTTTTACATGTTGCTATTTTCAAATTTAAACAGTACAATTTTATAAATCTGAGTTTTCTATTAAAAATGGTAATATTGTTTTATATCGAAAAAGTAATCCGTTTTCGAGAAAAATCGGCTTAAATATGTTATAACACTTCCCAAAGTGTGCTTTTCTAAGCACTTAAATCCGTTTTTCTTGGAAATGGAGCATTTTATCGAAAGAAATAAAGATACCTTTTTTGTAGAGTGCAACTAATAAAGTAGGCGTAGGTGATTTATCTTTTTTTTTAATTATCGTATAAATAAGCTCTATTTAAGGCAAAAAGAGCGAGCGGTTTTTACCTGACCTTGGGACAGTTTGTTAGTTGTAAAGGACAACTTAATTTCAACTTTTTGAAATTTTTCTATTTCGATACGTTTCTTTGGATCAGTTGGAACCTATATCTACGATATTAACTTCCAAAATTAACTTTTAGTAATTAAACAATTAGTTGCAAAAAAAACTAACGAAATTAATTAACAAATAACCGGAGCAACAATTTCAAGGTCAATCGATTCGGCCATTGTCACACATGTTGGTATTTGGATTGGCCGTCTTTTCTACAAATTTCATCAACATCCATCACTTTTTGCAATAATTATGCACAATTTTCTAAAACTGATTTTTCTGCGCTCGACCTTTATTTTACTGTTAACAAATTAATGAAAAATGACTCTTAAGTACCCTAAATTGTGGGTAATTTAATTGCCTACAACATAAAATGACTAAAATTCCTATAGATCGTCTAGATTTTCGTGGACAATAAAAAAAGTAAAAAAGACAGGTAAATTTTCCACTTATTGCAATATGTCAACTTAGTATTACTTCTTTCGAGTTACTTTTTTAATATTATCATTCTGCATACCCTTCTCCGTCATATAACGTACAATAAAATGTCTACTAATACTTTTTTCTACGTTCATGCAATAAACACAACTTTATTGAACTATTTTTACTAGAAAAAGTGGATCTTTATTGCACTAGTGCAATAAATATTTANGGGGGTCTCATAATTAGTGTCTAATAATTTACCACTTGATTCTATTGCCAAAAATAAGAAAAATTTTTCATATAAACATGGGTCGAGAATTGCTTCCTAAGGGAGCTACGCCCCCCTAAATGGGGCCTTGAAAAAATTCATTTTTTTTTTTTTAATATTTCCGAAATGGGTTGAAGGAAAATTATGAATTTTGACATTGTGAACGCTCATTAAAAGTAGAAATAGATAATCATAAAATTTTTCAAATATTTTAATCATGGGCGTCTCGTTTGAAGGGGTGGTCGGCTAAAATTTTTTTGCTTGTCGAAATTTTCAAATTCAGATGCCAACATATGATAGATCCTCGTTTCCTCTATAAAAAGGTACTCTTTAGTTCTTTCGATAAAATGCTCAAAGTGAAAAGTTCTTTGTTATCGGCGTCCCAAGCAGGGGGGGGAGGGGCGGCTCGGATAAAATTTTTTACATGTTGCTATTTTCAAATTTAAACAGTACAATTTTATAAATCTGAGTTTTCTATTAAAAATGGTAATATTGTTTTATATCGAAAAAGTAATCCGTTTTCGAGAAAAATCGGCTTAAATATGTTATAGCACTTCCCAAAGTGTGCTTTTCTAAGCACTTAAATCCGTTTTTCTTGGAAATGGAGCATTTTATCGAAAGAAATAAAGATACCTTTATTGTAGAGTGCAACTAATAAAGTAGGCGTAGGTGATTTATCTTTTTTTTTAATTATCGTATAAATAAGCTCTATTTAAGGCAAAAAGAGCGAATTTCCGAGCGGTTTTTACCTGACCTTGGGATAGTTTGTTAGTTGTAAAGGACAACTTAATTTCAACTGTTTGAAATTTTTCTATTTCGATACGTTTCTTTGGATCAATTAGAACCTATATCTACGATATTAACTTTTAAATTAACTTTTAGTAATTAGACAATTATTAGTTGCAAAAAAACGAACGAAATTAATTAACAGATGCCCGGAGCAACAATTTCAAGGTCAATCAAGTCGGCCTTTGGAACACATGTTGATCTTTGACTTGACCGTTTTTCCTATAAATTTAAACTGATTTTTCTGCGTTCGACCTTTATTTCACTGTTAACAAATTAATGAAAAATTACTCTAAGTACCCTAAATTGTGGGTAATTTAATTGCCTACAACATAAAATGTGTTTTTGATACAATGTAGAATTGTTTAATAGTTTCCTAGGATTTGTATATGTTTCCAGCGTTTTTTTTCTAAGAAGAAAAATTTAACTCTTGATCGATGAGTGTCAGAATTAAATCAGAGGATTAGTCTGCCTCGATAAATAACTATAACGAACAGATTGAAGCTTTGATTTTGAACGTGACTTAAGAGAAACTGTATTGACTTTTCTAAAGCCTTCAGAAATATACAAGGTGATTCACAGCTGTAGAAAATTGGTTCGATTCTGAATTTTTGTCAATTTTATTTTAAATTTAACACCCTGTAACATTTAAACCGTTAATAATGGTTAATAGAAGGCACATTTTCAACGTTTTTTATTCTTTATCTTTGTATGAATTTTTTTACGCTTGCTGTAAATCATCTTGTAGTACTAGATAGATAACAATGTAAATAATATTAAAAAGCAGATCAATCAATTAATAATAAATATTTTTTATAAATAACGCACAATAACTGTTGTACGCTGCAGTAATTCTACTTTTCCCCAAATAGATTTTGTTACAAGAAAATGAAATATTTCGCATGTAATCCGGAGATTAAAAATTTAACATATTGTCATCCTTTCAATTTTTTGTTTAATTTTCTGTTTGTTTTCCGATCTTATCATTCATCGGAATTGATATACTATGCCCGATAACTTACATATAAATAGTACCTGCTAAATAAAAATTATATCTCCTATTAGATCTACCATGTGAAACGGATTAAGATAGATAGTGCAGAACCAATTGTGGGGACATTTGCAGTAATCTAAATCTCCATGTCCCCAAACTATATCGTCCTGCGTTTAGTAAATCCATGTTTTCCTGTGCGGTACTGTGAATGTTCGTGTGTGTGTGCGTGTGTGGGAGGAAAAATAATAAATGCACGCTTTCAAGCAGCGACTGAGGTAGGATTTGAATTTTTCTAAAAATATTCACATGGTTCGAAATTCTGAGATGTCCGAGTATTCTTGTGGTTTACTTTTCGAGAGTCAAACGGGGATTTTAACTGAAGCAACATCACCAGACATTAGTCATGTCTTTCGTTAGTAGGTCACTCTTTGCCAGTAGATACAAAGTAATTTTTTATACAAGTGGTACAAATAGAAGGTTGCGTTTTGATTTTTACAAATAATGTGTCACAGCAAACACTAGCGGTTTTAGAGGCTATATATAGTTGCCTGTTAAAAATATTTTTTAATTTATATTATGTTATCATTTGGAATTTTGCCAGTGTCCGTTATCTTACTATGTTTTTAGTAAATCCTTTATTAAAATTCTACATTATAAAATAAAATTATCGTACAATAAAAGTAGGTATGTTGAACTTAGATTACTACAATTGAGTTAAAAAATAAATAAAATAGATTAGATTAGAAAAAAAATTTAACAAAAATTTCCTATTTAGGGTCATTTACAAAAATAGCTACATTTATAAAAAATTTATGTCAGTCAAGTAAAGTGGTTAAAGTGAAAAACCGTGCAGAAATTTCTTTTGTTAGAAAAAAGTGCAAAAAATTTCGAAAATCATAAAATAAAAAAGGAAGTTTACAGAAGCAAGATGAGATTTCAGTCCAAATTTCAATTAGAAATATTAATTTTTGCCAAAGTTATGGATCAGCTGATTGATTCTTTGATAACTTTGTTCCTGTAAATGAATCAATAATAAAAAAACGCTTTTTTATTTTAAACAACTTTTATGGTTTCGAAATTAGAAAATTCTTGTTAAAATTTTTTTTATAGCAATACCGTACAAAAATGAAACACAGTTACTTTTGTATTTTTCCGTACAATTGACTGACGTAATTAGATTATCATTTTTTTTTTAAATTTAAACGAATTTTCAACAATTACTGAAAAATTAATTGTTGCAAGATCCATTTTTTGTTTTTTTTTTTACCATATTTTTGAATTGTGATTATACATTTTTTCAAGTTTCGTCAAAATTAAATTATTTTTGCGGAAATGAAAAATAAAAAACGAAAAATTTCACGCATTTTTCTCGGAAATTTCGAATTTATGTTTATAAGTGTAGATTTTTTGATGACTTAGGTACAACGTTTGTATTGGTTACTTTTTTTAAATTTAAACAAATTATCAACAATTACTGTCAAATTCATTGTTGCAAGAGCCATTTTTTGTTTTTTTTTTGCATTTTTGACCATGATTTTGAATTAGAAATTTTGTTTGAAAAAAAAAGCGTTTCGGACCGGAAAAAATTAATATTTCGGGAACTTCTTGATTTTATATCTAAAAAAAAATTGTGGTTGTTTAAGACAGAGAAAGGTATACTTTCACCAGTTTTCATCAAAATTAAATTATTTTTGCGGGAAAAATAAAAAACGAAAAACAAAATAAAAAATGATTTTACGCATTTTTCTCGGAAATTTTGAGGTTATGTTTATAAGTATAGATTTTTGCATGATCTACAACTTTTATATTGGATACTTTTTTAAAAATTTAAACAAATTATCAACAATTACTGAAGTTCATTGTTGCAAGAGCCATTTTTTTTGCATTTTTGACCAAATTTTTGAATTGTGATTATACATTTTTTTATTTTACCAAAAAGTATATGTCAAAACGAAAATAATGAGTACCNTTCGAAAATCATAAAATAAAAAAGGAAGTTTACAGAAGCAAGATTAGATTTCAGTCCAAATTTCAATTAGAAATATTAATTTTTCCCAAAGGTATGGATCAGCTGATTGATTCTTTGATAACTTTGTTCCTGTAAATGAATCAATAATAAAAAAACTCCCTTTTTTATTTTAAACAACTTTTATGGTTTCGAAATTAGGAAATTTTTGTTAAATTTTTTTTTATAGCAAAACCGTACAAAAATGAAACACAGTTACTTTTGTATTTTTCCGTACAATTGACTGACGTAATTAGATTATCAATTTTTTTTCAATTTAAACGAATTTTCAACAATTACTGAAAAATTAATTGTTGCAATATCCATTTTTTGTTTTTTTTTACCATATTTTTGAATTGTTTCGTCAAAATTAAATTATTTTTGCGGAAATGAAAAATAAAAAACGAAAAACAAAATAAAAAACTATTTCACGCATTTTTCTCGGAAATTTCGAATTTATGTTTATAAGTGTAGATTTTTTCATGATTTACGTACAACGTTTGTATTGGATACTTTTTTAAAATTTAAACAAATTATCAACAATTACTGACAAATTCATTGTTGCAAGAGCCATTTTTTGTGTTTTTTTTTGCATTTTTGATCATGTTTTTGAATTAGAAATTTTGTTTGAAAAAAAAAGCGTTTCGGACCGGAAAAAATTAATATTTCGGGAACTTCTTGATTTTATATCTAAAAAAAATTGTGGTTATTTAAGACACAGAAAGGTATACTTTCACCAATTTTCGTCAAATTTAAATTATTTTTGCGGAAATGAAAAATAAAAAACGATTTTACGCATTTTTCTCGGAAATTTTGAGGTTATGTTTATAAGTATAGATTTTTGCATGATCTACAACTTTTATATTGAATACTTTTTTAAAAATTTAAACAAATTATCAACAATTACTGACAAGTTCATTGTTGCAAGAACCATTTTTTTTGCATTTTTGACCATATTTTTGAAATGTGATTATACATTTTTTTATTTTACCAAAAAGTATATGTCAAAACGAAAATAATGAGTACCGACAGAACTCTGCACGATTTTTTTTAAGTAGAAACTTTGAAAAAAGTGTCGGACCGGAAAAAATAATATCTCGGAAGCTTTTTAATTTTTTTATCTAAAAAAAATTGGTTATTTAAGACACAGAGAGGTGTACTTTCACCAAGCTTCGTCAAAATTAAATTATTTTTGCAGAAATGAAAAATAAAAAACGAAAAACTGTAAAAAAACACCGTTTTGTAAACGGAAACGGTATACCTATTCTGCCACCTGTGTGCGAGACAACGTAACCTCAATATATCAAGATGATATATTGCAATGATACTACAATTTTCCACTTTGATATCCTTATCGTGGATGACCTTCTAGAGGTGTTTGTCTACATTTTTTTAAGAATAAAGGTTTACTTTATTTGTTCCGCGCATATTCCGCTCGGTGTTTGCACTGATAAACATATCACTTTGTGTTAAATTTAGATCCACGCTCGCAAGAAAAATCGGCGTTATATTTTCGCTTAAACAGATTTGTATATCGATTAATTATTGTATGGTTATTATAACCTTTAGCATACGTTTTCTTTTTTATTATGGCAAAGGAAGGATTCTTGTTTATTGAAAACGAATAAATCCACGATTTAAATTAGTTAAGCCGATTATTACAGCTTTATTTGCGTATTTTACTTAAAGTATGCGCGGTATTTATAGTTTTATTATGATAAAGTTTTAGGTTTATTTGTTCAAGTTGAAATGACAAGTTGTATTTATAGTAAATTTAACACTGAGCTCGTGTAACAGTATCAGGGTGTTCTTTGAAAGATTTAACGAGTTTGTCTTACATTAAAAAAAAAAACACAAAAACGCAACGTTTGGGCATTGAACGTTTTTAATTTGACCTTCCAAAAAGAAATACTTAGGCGTAGCTTCCTCTTGTTATTTACATTATAAAATTTGATTGACAGCACACTATTTTTTGTATATCTCAGGAATTAACTGGGCTTATATTTGCTTTTATCTTGATTGAGTATTGTAGTACTTCGTTTGCTTCGTACTTATGACCGCTGTAATAAACATATATAGCTTGGTCGCAGTTTTATTAATCTTCACCACTTAAAAGGTACTGTCAACAATTTTATGTAAAATAACTAGATCATTTGACAGGTTTTTTTTGCAGTTGACTTATAATGTAAATTTACAAATCGATATATGTATTTTTAACAGTAGAGCGATATTTCTCGTTGTTCATTGTATTGACGAGAATTGAAAAATTCCAAGTATTTCCAATTTTCACCACCAAGAACGGTGGTGACAACATTTTTAACATTAAGGCGATGTTTCGCATTGTATTAGCTATGTCCTGTCCACACTTTGTTCGTGCATCTCTCTTGGTTTCGACAATGCCTATGTACGTTTTCAGCTACGAAAATTGAATAATTAAAAATATTTCCAATTTTCACCACCAATAACGGTGGTGACAACATTTTTAACAGTAAGGCGATGTTTCGCATTCTATTAACTATGTCCTGTCCAAATTTGGTTAGTACATCTCTCTCGGATTCGAAAGTTCAATGCCTATGTACGTTCCAGCCACAAAAATTGAATAATTCCAAGAATACAGGATATTTCTTTCAATAGTTGCATTAGTTAACAATTTCAATATATCAGGTTCTGTATTTCCTATCATTTTTAATTTTAAATTATGTTAATTATTTATTACTTGCTGTTTCTGGCATCGAAGAACGTTGTTTGACTTCGTTTAATAAGACTTTTTAGAAAACAATTTATAAATTTGTTTGAATTAGCATGATATTATTTACATTTTTGGTGTATAAAATTCATTGCAAATAGATGAATTGTTCACGTATATATTTCAACACTGAATATGAATATATTTAGTTATAATTATTAGATATAATTATTTAAATAATTTTTATTTAAACAAATTAATTTTTTTTTTAGTTGGAAATTTAATTTTTTTGTTAAATACAGGACAAAATAAGAAAAATTAGTACTTTAAAATTATAATTTTTGAAAAAAGCTAAATTGCAAATTGATAAATGTAATCTAATTGTTTAAAATTAAAAAAAGTGTATTAACTTTAAAAATTTACTCTCCTAATCGACCGATTTCAATTTTTCAAAAACCATTTGAAAGGTTGAACGGCCTTTTCTATGTGAAAAGTATCTAGATGCTTTATTTGAGGCTGTGCGGCATTTTGAAAATTCGAAAAATTTTTTCTAAACTTTTTTCAAAAAATTATTTTGCGAAAACTATCGAACCGATTTTAATGAAATTTGGTGTATTGTTTTATTATACTCTAAGGTCTTTTTTTTACCAAAATTAGAATGCCCTCGGAGCATCTAAAATATTTTTAAAAAAATATCCAAAAAACTTGATTATTTTGCTTTTTTTT